>NW_026896862.1:0-257666 GCF_033153095.1 Gastrolobium bilobum | reverse complement strand
AAACGATATAGAGTTTCAGAATTACATTTTCACTCTCTGTAGGCGCAAAAAGATGACGTTTAGAATTCTGGTCAAGTCAACTCTTTGACTTACTAGGATTCATGCCCCAAGGCCTCTTTGGCCTACCATCATATTTGGGCCCATTAGTGGAGAAAACTCTTTTCACCACTAATGCCCAAAAAAGGCGCATGGGTCAAGTGGGCTTGGAGTCCTTACTCCAACCCAACTTGACTCATAGTCTTGACAAAGCCCAATAACTCACTATTGGTCCAAACTTGCTATAACTTGCAATAAAGAATAACCTTTATGTGTGACCCATTAGGCCCAATTAGTTACTGACATAAATAAACTTGAACCAGTTAAACTTCCTTTAAAAGGCCCAATCCATTTAATGACTACATGATACACTAGCAATGCTTTGTAGCCCCAGAACTAATTGAGTTGATCAACTGATCTACCTTTCTGATTTGGATACCGTGCCAGCATTGTCCCTCACATCGTCATTCACATTTAGTCGAGAGCAAGGATAGAGTATCATCTCTCTTTATTGACTAAATATAATATTTCACAAGAACTAGGAATCTTCTTCTATTGACTCTAAGACAGATCATGACTCTTCATGATCTCTTACTATGCATAGATTCCTGAGTCAACTAGAAGTCATCTCAGCCCTACTGGTCTTTGTGAACGACTAATCCCTTATAGGGGATTGTGAGTCCTTTCGGCATGTCCATCTATACTCATGTATTCGAGTTATACCCAAGAGTACACTGTTCTCCCCATTTTTTAGGCGGATAGAGTTGTACAGTCAAAGTATAACTCTAGGACATAGTATTCGATGACATCCTTAAGTCTAGGACGATCCGCACTACCAAATGTTCAGAGACTTTACAAATCCAATGATACTCTCCATAATGAATCCGTGTGGAGTCTCTAAACGGGTCAGTTTAGTGCTATCTGTTCTCCAACAGATCCACCTACGACATCAGCTAGGGCATCACCATGCCTGCATTCCATGAGGTCCCTACCTTGTATCTCCATACAAGTAGATGATGTCGTACCAGTTTTATTGAGATCACCAATACCCTTTCTTGGTGATTCAAGACCAGGAACAGATTTTAGGTAATAGACATTCAGTGTCCTCGAGTCCTCATGATCATGATCCCTATCATAGATCCCCGAGTGAACACCTGTTCTATTCCTAGGGTCTTTATCTTTAAACGCATATTAACAATGAAATATTGACAAGACATAAATATGATAAAGATAAAGTTTGCTCAAATTTATTAATCATGAAATACCAAATAGAAAAAGGTGTTCATCTGATAAAACAGATTGTCTCTATGACACCTATATACTAACACACTTATGTCCAATCATTAAATCATCATGGAATCAATTTCCATATTTCAGCATTGAAGTACCTAACACCTCAATGTCATAGTCATTCCAAGATACTCACATTACCCAATTTCAGATCTTAAAGATTCAAATCATTTTTACACTCAAACATCTCAATTCATTAAAGTGTATGCCCTTCACTCGGGACTTATAACTTTCTTATCTAACCTTACGATATCTAAGCTTACATATAAGCATACCCATTCAATTTTTCAAGAGTTCATCGGGGTTCCAAGTCACTCTCCATATCAAAGTCCGACCACAAAATCCATATGTATCTTATTGTTTTAACTACTCCATACATATAAGGAATGTTTACCAACACTATCATCATGATATCAACTCATTTCAATCATACTTACTAATCATACAACCCTAAATCCAACTATGCTAGCATTCTACCTAAAAGAGTTAGACATACCTCCAAATTATTCTCACTAAGTCCTCAACTACATATAGTTTACTTAAAAACATATATGTCCGTGGAGCAGTCAAAACTGCAGCCACAGCATCAGGCTAAGGACTTGCATTAGGTGCTCCAGGGTTACCACGCAGGCTTCTTATGATGACCACATGTATAACACAAAGGAATGGGCTGATCATACCTACACTAAGGAATCACATGTGTAGTAATCCATAAGAGTCTACATACAACTATACAGCACTTAACCCAATCATACAACAATCAGAGTTCCCTAAGAAACTGCTCTGATACCATAAAATGTAACACCCTGTTACCGGAACGGTGTGTTATCATCAATTATGATATTAAGTGCAGTCACAATCACAGCAGTTATTTGAAATTACGGAAAAACTTTTTCTTTTTAATAACGTTCGCACTTTTAAAATAATCGTATCAGCCAAAATACTAATTGTGGTCACAACTCAAAAATTATAACGGAATTATGAATACAGTAGCTTAATACCATACAATTTACATTTGAAGGTTGCTAAGTGGTTCCCTTAAACCAACAAAGCTTAAAACTCATTCTATCCATGTTTAACACTAATTGCATTTACCTTTTTATTTACTCTAAGGATTTTATACCTCTCAAATGAATCTCATTTCCTAATATGTTATAGATTTCTTTGTTAGCTTCGCGTGGGTTCAAACCACGCTCAATTTGGAGCACCGTAGCTCAAGTTATGAATTTTCTAAGAGAATGGGTGCAGATTCCGCAGGACCCCCGCGCTGACAGCGCCATACCCGCGTTGACAGCGCCATAATAGCGCCAGAAGACAGTGGAGACGGCGCCCACAGCGCCAACTTGGCGCCAACAGCGCCACAATTCTAGAGGTAGGCACCAAAACAGGGGAGATTCAACCTATTTTGGTACTTTACCCATAACTTGAGTTATACTAATCTAATTGACACAAACTTGGTCTTGTTGGAAAGCTAAAAGAAAGATCTATGACTTCCAAGAAGGCCAAGAGATCTAATTCTATCATATAGGAGGTGAAAATTGAGCAGCACTCTATTTATATTTTCAACAATTACCAATTCTCCAATCATGTACCTAATTAATTATCATCACCATAATCACTTGACCATTTCACATCTCAACACATTCATTATGTCATTGATCTTTCCATCAACTATAAACCTCCATGAATATTCTTTACAACAACTAATTTTTTTAGCATAATCCAAGTGGAATGGAAATTCCCCATGCTCACCCATATCCAAAATGTAACAATAGGCATGAAATGTAAAGCAATTGCAAAAGACTTAGAATCTAATCATGAACTCCACAAAAACATGGAATCTCAACTGATGAACCCTTAGTTCATCAGGTTTTTGAGCATGAATTAGTATAAATTTGTGTGATTAAATGGATGAAAAAGAGGTCAATGTCCTATAAATTCCTAAATACAAGTTTTGGAAGTTGTATTGAAAATTTACATTGTTCTTGTAGGGAATTGAAGCTCAAAGAAGCAAAAGAGAGAAGGAAGAAGATTCTGAAAATTGGAAAATTCTAAGTGTTGGGCGCTAAAACGCCCAAAACTGAGCGTTTTAGCGCCCTGCTGCACAAAAGATGCTGGTGCTGAACATTAAAACGGCCAAAACTGGGCGTTTTAGCGCCCAAGACAATTAAAAGCAGTTGGGCATCCGTCAAGGTTGAGCGCTAAAACGTCCAGAGATGAGCGTTTTAGCGCCCATGTCAGTTTTCAGTTGTAATTTGTAAATTATAAAAGGACAAGGGGCCTTCACAAGATGATAATCAGATGCAACTCTCATATCCATTCTCTGATATTCTGACTTTCCCCATCACACTAGGAGAAGGGAGATCAGGTCAGATCTTTCATAGATCTGATCTGACTCCTCATTTTCTCTGACTTTCCAAATTCTTAGGACTTAGTATTGTAATAGTTAGTATACTTTCATGTAATTGTACCTGAAGATTGAAGACTCAACTATCATGACAATGGAGTTTGATCTTTCTTCTTCTTCTCTTGTTATTATTTGTATTATGTCTGAGTAGAGTCCTTTGTAGTCTGATTCAATGGAACTCAAGTTTGAATTTATGAATGGTTAATTATATGTTTTGTTTATCTATTATGTGATTGTATGAAGTTGTCTTGATTAATTCTTCATGTTGAGGAATAGTGTAGAACAGACATGTTTACATTGTTTCTCTATTTTTGACAACTTCATCATCAGTGTTCTAGTAGTCAAGGGATTGATGCTAGGATTCTGATGTGATCTTAAGACTTTAGTAATTAATGCATGTATTAAGAAAGGAATCACCAACGGATTGGGGTTTCTGATTAATGTGTCTATCAGGATAGTAAGGGATTACATCTTGAGATGATAAGAAAAAGGTTGATCAACATCACATAGTAGATAATTCATAATGGAAATTGGTTCATCTATAAATTCATGTTTGAGAGAAAATGACATCTGACTACTTGTTTACATTATAATTTACATTTTATTTATTTATCAAGTTTTAATTCAATTCAGTGTAGTTTCTGGTGACAAGAAATCTATGCAATCTATGAACTTTTATTTGATTCAACTCAAGTACATATGGTTAGTCAGTGCTTGACACAATTCCTCGTGGGAACGATCTTTACTCATCATTTTATTACTTGTACGACTACTACACTTGCCAGATCCGCAACAAGTTTTTGACACAATATGTTCATGATCTAAGTCCAAAATGCTAAATATAATGCTATGTGCATCAAATATGCTCCTCCAAAATGCCATGCTCTCCATATGCACATCATCTCCAACTCATCCACTAAGCGGGCCTCTTGCCCGAAGCTCTTCCTTGCTCCCTATAGCCTGAAATAATGTCCCCAAACACGGGGCGAGATATACAAATATATCTCAGTAAACCAAGGGTACTAGAGGATCACTTCACCCCATGGCTCACTCAATGTGCAATAATTAACATTATGTAAAAATGCATAACATATAAAATCACCAAACAACTAGGCACAAATCCAAGAACATCCACATAAGGATTCCGTTCAAAGACCCCATCATATAACTCCCGGGAAGCTTCATGGTGCCTCTCCCATGGATGAGATGACCTCATGGAAAAACCCAACTAGAACTCCTCCTGAGCCCTATCCAGCGGAAGTCCCACGTTTGGATCATCCTGGTGCCGCTCCCAGAGTCGGCCCCACGGCAAAACCCGACAGGAATCCCCAAAGGATATCTCCAACGAAAGTCCAAACCACACACATTTACTGACCAGAGATCACAAAATTTCACACACAACATGCTCCAAGCATGTCACACAATCAAGCAATAATGCATGAACATACATATTCATACCATGTCAAAAAAGCACAAAATCCAACCACAGCCTTCCACTAGGTATGGTGGAGCACACAAGGGATTAAAGCCAAAGTTCCAAAGGTTTACCTCATATCCAAAGCCAAGCTCCACAACGTATGCTCAAAGTTCGATCCTCCACTATCGCGTCCGTGAGAGGCAACCTATATGATCAAATACAATGACCATCAACGCATACATTATCACAAATTCACATACACAACACTAATACCCCACCTAATTTCATAGGCCTAATGGCTATCTTCCATTCATTCCAACTAGCTCAAACATTTAAATCATCAAGCTAACTTACCATTTATTCACCAATGCATCAACCATTGATGAAACCACACTTTCCGCACCATTTTTCCCTAAATTTCCTCTATGGTTCGAATTCCCCAATCAAGCATACACCAAGACTCTCAATTCAATTTAACACTCAAACATATCTTTTAATCCTATAATCAATTCATACCAATGGCCCACAATTCAATTATCCAATACCATCATCATGACCATTCATAAAGTCTTGAAATTCAATCACAAATTTTCCTAAATTATTCAACAATTTCACCAATAATTTTTATGAGTTTAATCACTCTAAAACATCATTCTAAGCCACTTTTATCTAATACACATTTTCCATTTGAGTCTTCTAACCATATCAATTCAAGAACACAAGCTTTAGGTCATAAAATTCAATCCAAATCAAACCATAAATTGGAGGAGAAAGCTTACCATCAATCAACTCCTAGGCAATCCAAGAACAAGTTTCACCACTTGAACGGTCCAAAACCACCACCAACCACCACCAAAATGCCCAAAACTGCCACCCACAATAGGAAAATGTTCTCCTTGCACACTCAATTTCGTGGCTCACTCAAGGAAGGAAAGATGTTCACAAGGTGATTTGGAACAACTTTGATGTTTTACACTTTTGGTTTTGTGTAGGTTTTGATGGAGTTTTTGTGGTTTTAAGTTTGAAAGCAAAGCTTCCCTTTCTCAACAATGGTGTCCGCCGAAGTGGAGAGGAAAGGAGGAGAGAGAAACTGATTTTGAGTGTGTAATTGACAACTTGCTCACTTAAATCACTTAAGTGGGTCCCACTTGCGAATTAACTTTATTAAATCACCTAATTTAATCCACAATTTCATAACCTACGTATTTTTCTCGTTCACGTCATATTTTTATTCCTAAGAATACTGATCATAATTTCGTGCTTAACGGTACAATTATACCGCAGTATTTTACACCGGAAAAGTCACTATTCATCAAATTTTCCTAAATATGCCTATCCACTCGATTTTTCGTCCTGAATCCATTTCCGACATTATTTTTGCCATTTGAGATCTTCTACTCAATTTTTCATGCCTAGGAATACGTGTTTGGTAAATTACCATTTTTCCTTCTTATTCAATTTGACCCTAATTTCAGGATCTTCCCTAATCCTTCCCTTTTAAATCACATTATCATATATAATTATACATTTAGAAATACGAAGTGTTATAGTGACCATGACGAACATGTGTGTCGGGAGGTCGTGGGGAGTGGGCCGGCAACTTATACCTTGAGATTTCGACTATATTATCCTCAATCATGTGGGTATCTTCTGCTATCTCCAAGATGTTCTCCTTTCTCTGAACTGATTTTTGTAGAATATTACTCGAGTCTCCCCCGTCAATTCCTCTCCATTAACTTGAGTCCTCCTACATTGATGATTTTTGTTGGACACGTGTTGTTCACTGATAACTTCTACCGTTAACTTCTCATTATCTATTGGCTCCTCAACCATGTACAGTTGTCCATCCTGAATCTTTTTCCATGCCAGTCTGTATTGAGTTTCAATTTCAATCAAAACCGTTTTCCCTTTATTATTGGTAACATTTTCCAGATTCCTTCCCTGATTCGCATGCACTAATTTGTGCAAAATGACCTCTCTCAATACTAGTTGTGGTATTGTCAATCTTAATGAACTTTCCCAACCAATTACCAATTGCTTTGAACACATTTGATGAAAAATATTCCACTGGAATATCAGGTAACCTCACCTATGCTGCTATCTTGTTAATATTAGCCATGTGTGGTTGAAAGTTTGGAGACCACGAACGAACTGCTAAATAGTGATTCAGAATACTCCATGGCCCCTCAGACCAAGCGAACTCCAGGTCCTCATTCCTCTCAAACCTGGCAAGAAAATAATCATTCTCCAAGTCCGTGACACGGATTCTTCCTTCTCTAGCCCATAAGCCCTCCAACCTTCTTCGCATGAAATTCAATGAGACTTTTTTCCCCAGCAACTTAACTATTAAAGTTTTCCACCAGGGTTTCTGTATTCTTTCTTTCAGTTCCTCCGATAATTTGAAGTTGGTACGTCCATCCGGATCTAATTCATATATGATCTCGGAATCTTCTTCTTCCCCGTTTTGATTCTCCTCCATATTCTCTTCTGTTTCAAACTCTCTATTATGTCTTAACAATGATTCCCTAAAAGAAGTTATTTTTTCCATCCAATCCTCCTCTCTTCGGCTCCTTATCTCATCAGAACTGAACTTGCCCTCACCGCTTTTGTATTTCTTCGTGCTCCTCCGCAGTTGATCATCTTCTTCTGTTGAGCGTTCATCCTCTCCTCGTTCGTTCTCTCCTCGTTTGTTCTCCGTATTTTTTTAGAAGTGAAATTTATTAATTTACTTTAGTTCTTGAAGTTATGTTATTTTAAATGACATGAAGTTATGTTATTTTAAGAGAGAGATAGACATAAAATAATTTTTTTATTTAAAATTTAAATTAAAAAAAATACCATCCACTCTTTCCCTCATGATTTTCATTTCTTGTGTCTATCTCTCTCCTAAAATGACATAACTCATATCATTTAAAGTGACAAATATCAAACCCATATATCTTTCATGTACTTTCACTATTACACATAACTGCAAAAGCATTTTTTATTACTTAGCACCCTCAATTTTAGTTTAAGTTAAAAATGCTAACTTTCTGTTAACTTGAACATCAATTTAGTAGTTTCTCAACCTACTGTGTAAAGTTCATTTTCATGTCACTAAATCCCTTAATTTAACTAATATTAAAAATATAATTTTATAATTTTGAATTAAGATGTGGTGTGAAATTATTATAATTTGTCACTTAATTTATATAACCTTCGTCATAGTATTTTTTTACTAAGACTTAAACCCCAACAAATATATATCTATATAAAATTAGAAGAGCTAACTTGTGTTCGTTAGCTTAACAATTTCTTATGAATTGCTAACAATTTACAAACTAACTACGATATATGTTAACAAATTATTTATGACTAGCGAAACTTAACAAAGATAAAAGATCAAGTCTTATGGTAGTTAATTATTTTAAAGATAATAATGCATGGTATCTTATTTTAATATATTGTATGCTTGTTAACAGGGAAATTAAAAAAAAATTGCGAAATGGAAACCAAATGACTAAATTAAATAGTTAATCTTTTAATTACCAAAAAAAAATAGTTAATGTTTTATTTATGCTGAACTGACTTGTTCTAAAGAACAGAAGTATTTACATATCTTAAAGGTGCATGCTATAAACACGCAAAATCACTCGAGTAGAGAGTATAATTTTGGAATAATTCTGGTGTGTGATTCCAGGTTCTTTTATTTTACTTTTTTTTTTTTCTCAAATTCTTTGAGTGGGAAAGTCCTCCCACTTTCTTGAAACTTGAAAGTCTTTTCTCCATAGTCCACATATAGAAATTTCCAACCCTTTTGCTATTAATTACAAAACAAATTAGTCAAGTAATTAATCTGGGTTTTACATGAGGGAGGAAGGAATTGGGAGTTAATAAGCTGAGTAAGCAATGGAGAAATATAACAACATGATTCCTATAGGTGTCACTTAAGATATTAATATAACAATGTGATTCTTCCTCTGCACCATCTTTAGGAAAAGTTTAAAGTCTTAACTTCAGAATCCGCCTCAAGTCAAACTAATCGTGAAGCGATGAACTAATTGAAATATTTTTTTAAAAAAAGGTAGGCTACACATGGCTCTAGGTGTGCACATGGTTAAGACAACTTTGATCAAAAGTTTTACACCTCATTTTTTCCCTAATCAATTAGGCTTTGAAAAATTGTACCAAAATTCATATATAAATAATGAATAAAGAGAAGCTTTGAACTATCAAGCAAGCATTTGATAGAGTTGCTCTTAGAAGAAAGAAATAGAGTTCCACCACATAGGTGAGAGAGAAATCTTCCAAGTGAGAGATAAAATTGTTGTAATTCATCCTTAGTGGGTGAAGTATTTGTGTGTAAACCTATTTATTGTCTTGCACTAAAAAGATAATCTTTGTAATCTTACTTTCATAGTGGAAGCTTTTTTGGATCAATCGGTTTCGTGATTTTTATTCCTCACATTAATAGGGTTTTTCACATTAAAATTGTTTATGTTCTCTATTAGTTTTTCTTCTATTTTACTTTTTTATCTTTGCGATAGGTTTACTTTGCTTTTGCAAATAGGAATTGTTTCGAGCTAAGATCCTTAACCCAACAATAATAACTCACATCGCGAAATATGTAATTATTGAGATTTCTATATTAGTATATTACAAAATACTCTTATTTAAATTGTCACAAAAAGCCCTCATTCAATTTGGGTATATATATTGGTAAAAGGGAAAATCTTGATCGTACGAGCTCTTTCCATAACCTTTTGTTATATATTAATCCTCGTTTGACGTTTTCCCACAAATGCTCTCCCGTAAAGTTAGTTACATAATGTTTGAGCCATTCTTTATGGTTCAAAGGAGAGGAGGAATTGGGATAAAAAGAAAAAAGAAAAAAGAGTTTTTTATTACATAATTAATTCAAACCTAGTACAGAAAATACATTCTTTAAAAAATACAGAACATCTATTGCGTAATACGAGTGAGTGATGGAAACTGCAATGGTCAAAACTGAAATATTTATCAATGATTTGAACAAACTTTTCAGGCGTGCTTCAGGCCCTTCATTCGTTTTTTTAATGAATTTAATATTTACCTCCTACAATATAAAAAATATTAATTTTTTTATTAATATATTAAAACTTCTTTCTTAGAATTGAAGTAACTAACATTTTTTGTATGAAACTATAGTAGTTAACTATACATCCAGTAAAAAGAAAATTTAGTTAGGTAGATTCAAGACATGTATTTAATATATTTATGATGGGAGAATATTATATTTACAAACTTTTTGTTTTACAAACTACACTATAGTAATACACTCTTGAGTAGAATATTATCGGTCACTAGGTGTGTTAAACGAACCAGGGGCCTTTCAGGAGTTTTTGACTCAGCTCGTTAAGGCCTGAGCTTACATGTCTAAAATTTGTTGTTGGTACCAGGCTTGAACTTGTATAAAAGCTCGTTTAATAAAAAGGTTTCAGGCTCTAATTCAAAAGCTCGGCCTTCGAGTCTCTCAGGCTGGCCTAGTATATTATTTTATATTTTTATTTTATATTTTTATACTACTTGTAATAGTCCTCTTTTTCTCTTCAATCTATTTCACCCCATTTTATTAGTTAAATACAGATTTTGTTCTATATTATGTTGTTTGGATATATATTGAATTTATTAATATTTATTAAAATACTAGTATTATTGATTGTATATTCTGTTTGGATAAACTTTTGTTGTCTTATTTTTTTTTTAATAGGCTAACAGGTTAAACCAGACTTTTTTTTTTGTAAATAAGTCAGGCTACAGGCCGATTGTTATATTTATACCAGGTAACAGACTTGGTCAGATTGACACATTTTAATACAGGCTTAGCCTTTTAATACCAAAGTTCGGATCGGATCGGCTCGGCCTGTTAACACCTCTATCGGTCACACATAGTGTAATTTGTAAGTTTGTAAAAAAAAAAAGTTTTTAAACGGATTCTTGTAAGTTGCTGGGCGTTACACATCTCGTTTAACATGAGTCCACACACACACATACACACATATATATATATATATGAGGCATGATATTCTTACACCGGTATAAGAGTTAGAAGTCTTACACTCAATCTTGATCATTGATCCACTTGTATCCAATGGCTCACATTACTAAAAAATTTAAGCCCTTAAATTTAAGTGGGATCAACGGACTAGATTGAGAGTGTAACTTACACTGGTGTAAAATAATCCTGACCCTATATATATATATATATATATATATATATATATATATATATATATATATATATATATATAATATAAAGGCTTTTATTAAATAATCTTTAAACATGTTCTTAGTTAATGCTTTTTCCACACTGCAATGGTTTTGCAACTGAAGAAAAGGGAATATTCCCAAAGTAGCAAATCTTTGGTCAGGAATGCAAGAAAACTACTCGCTGATGCATGTGTTATTTACAACGAAATTCAAGCACACATAACTACTACGATAAATAGTTTTTTCTTTTCACGTTAGAAACCCTTATTTTTAAAAAAAATAAATAAACAGTTTTACAAATATAGTTATTTATTAAGCTATGAAGAACCAAAATGGTGTTGAAAAGGAGCAGAGTTTATACTTAGTAATTAGTACATATTATAATGTTGCGTCCTATGTTTTCTTTTTTGTGTGTCTCTCTTCACTGCCACTTGCCACTTGCCACTTGGCCCTCATTACCTGAAAGCTTCTTCCAGTTTAGAAATTTGGAATTTGACTACAGATCAATAGAATAAATAAATAAAAGCATTCCTATTGACTCGAAAATTATTTAATTTGTTAAGAATACGTTATTGTGCCTATAAAAGGTTACGGATGATGAGCACCTAGTCAGGTAATTTGCTATCATGGAAAGCATGCTTAAGTTTGTTCCTCTCATTTGTTTTATGACCATGCTTAAATTTGTATTAGGAAATGCAGCAGCTTATCCTGAAGGTGCTGGTGGCATGAATTTCAAGGGCATAATAGGAGCTATTGCAGACCAAAATTCCCGCAATGGTAAAGAGGAGATAGTGGCTATTGAGATGGCATTGGAGGATTTCTATCATTACAGCAATCAAAGGTTTGTTCTGCACATAAGGAACTCTCGAGGGGATCCCCTTAAGGCTGCTCTTGCAGGTTTATATTTCTCAATCTTCATCTCTCCTCATTGTTGAAAATTTTGCACCCTTTTTTTACTTAAAGTTTAGATTAGGGTCCATGCAAGGTCAGGGAAGATAACCAACTTCTTTGAAGATTTAAAGTGAGATTACATATTATCTAGCAAAGAGAAAAAAACTTACGTTCGAACCCAAGCCATGACTAATGTCAGTGGAAGGTTCGACCAACTATGCCAACCTTCATTAGCTAAAAATTATTGCACCTTTAATTTGCCAGATTGTGATATAATTTGCATATCACTTCAAGTACAAATGCAAGAGGCTTAAAATAAGTCCTATACGTAGTTGTCTTGGGATATATAATATTTATTTATATGTTGTTAGGGTGTGTTCCTCCGTTTAATGCTCGGTGGCTATGCATGCACCACATTTATGGATGCATGGCTCAATATCTTAACAACCACCTCGATAAATGCTGCTCACCTAATTATTAATGAAGACTATAGAAGAAGGTATAGAATTTCTCTTCAACTTTATAATCATAATAAACTTTTTGTAATAGATTAGTTGAGACATTTTTAGAGAGAGAAAACCTCTAAAAAGAAGTTTGAGTGTGAGACATCTTTAGAAAAGAACCTGTAAATATCATTGTTGGTGAAGTTTGAGTGTATCTCTACTGTGATTAGGGAAGTTTGAATCTTTTATCTTCTTACTATTCATAGTGGAAGATTTTATGGATTAAGTCCCATGGTTTTTACTTCTGTAACATCCCCAAACGAGTCGGTTCAATTAATATACATATGATACAAACAGAAACAGCGGAAGACTTAACTTACGAAAATACGAGCTAACTTTTTTTTTCTTTTTTCATTAATCTTAATTCACATGATATCTCACATTGCATACTTCTCCTAATTTAATTCGTATTTGACAAAGACGAAAATCGGACAGAGTAACCTCTGTAAATTGGACAACTGGGGATTTGCCAATCTCACTCTCAAAGGTTCCTGATAAACAGTTTATACCATATATAATTTCAGAAATACCAGATATCTATAAAGGACTATATACCCATCCATGGGTGCATGCATAACTGGCTCCGTGCCACTATGTCTAACCACATACATATTTCAGCACATGCACATATCTGAATACACAAATGTACATGCATCAAATATGAACACATGTACAAAACATATACGGACCATATATTGTATAATGGATCAAACATCATGATCCCAAAATGAATAGAACACTATACAACAGTAAATATTCTCCAAAAATAAGATCTATAATAAATAGTAGTGTCTGGCCACCCAGAACTCCATATCCTCATACTAGTACCTCTAGCCACGGGTAGTGTCCTTGTCTCATGAGGGCTCTTCAATTAACTATGTTCCTGAAATCATATCCCCAAACGGGGCTAGAGATGAATCTCTAGTAAGCTCCAGTTTATGGAAAACTCTCCATACCCTGGGCTCACTTCCTGCATGACAGTCAGATACATAATATACAAAACATCATATATGCAATTATCATAACTGAACAAGCATATACACATATTTTATCAAAGATGCACGCAGTATTTTCTAAGGGAGGACCCCAAGCGAAAATCAACGCACGTAACAAATATCATAACTAAAACACTACAATAATCACTTCAGACAAAACATATCATATCAGATACGTACACCATCATTCCCAAGGGATGACCCCAAGCAGAAATCAATGTACGTAACAAATATCATATACAAAATCATCACAATAATCACATCAGAACAAAACATATCTTATCAGAGACGTACGCCGTCATTCCCACGGGATGACCCCAAGCGAAAATCAACGTACGTGTTCCCAAGGGAGGACCCCAAGCGGAACCAGAACGTATCAGAGGTGTACACCATCAGTCCCGAGGGATGACCCCAAGCAGACGTTAGTGCACATAGGATCAATGGCCAGAGATCATCACATAACAAAGGTGTACACAATCAATCCAAAGGGAGGACCCCAAGCGAAAATCAATGCACATGTTCCCAAGGGAGGACCCCAAGCGAAACTCAACATATAACAGATATATACACAGTCAGTCCCAAGGGAGGACCCCAAGCGAACATCAGTGCATATAGAATCAATGGCCAAAGATCATTACAGAAATCACATCAAAACATATCAAAGTAAACACATCAAAACATATCAAATTAAACACATCAAAACATATCACATCACATCATCGCATAGTTCTATATGAATGCATCTATATCATATATCTCATACATATCATACAACCTGACCACAGTCCGTACATTATGGCGGAACACAAAGTAGGAGCGAATCCCATAAACATAGAGCTTACCTCTTGGAGCTTTACAATTTTCTTACTTGAAGGACAAGCTACTTATCTTGCTCCACGAGAATCCAAACGTTCACAGTCCCTAGGCACACCTAGAGAAGGAATTCAACACAAAACTCAATAAAATGATATAATGCCATATAAATATACAAGACACACACACTTTATTGTTTATTTTCTTTTTACTTAATCATATTAGGTCATGAGTGGGTGGTTCTTTGTTCAACAAATCCTTACAAAATTCCACATATTCACTTAGTCTTAGGATAGTCCCAAAAGGCCTTTAGAACACTCATTACTCCTCTTACCACCTAAAAGCCTATTTTTCCCTATTTAAGGCAGAATGCCCATTACAAAGGAGCTATAAGATTTCTCTTTGTCTAGTGCCTAAACCCAAGCTTAGCCACCTATATAAATTATTTTACGCATATAAGTGTTCTCACTTTGCGAAACAATATCTCCGAACATATACCTCCTTTGAAAATGGCCAAAACTCATTTTAAGGCCATACAAAGGAACTACCTTATTTTCTTTTTTATTTCACCAAAGCAAAGGTTCATACACCTTAGAATATTATTCCACGCATAAAAGTATGCTCGCTTTGTAAAACAATAACTCCTAGCACATACTTCCTTTGAAAATGGCCATAAACACATATAAGGCCCAAAGAAGGAACTTATTCATTTTTCTTTTTATCTAACCCAACTAAAGGTTTAAACATCTAATCATATAGTCCTTAGACCGTATAAGTGCTCATTAGCACAAACAAGCTCTCTAAAAACATACTTCCTTTGTAAATGGCTAAGAGGCACATAAAGGAAATCATGCCAACTTCATGATTCCAATGCTTTAGAGCTCGTTTGGATGGACTTTTAAAAAAAGTACTTTTTATGTGTTGCTTTTTTTAAAAGAACTTTTTTATGAAGTCAAAGTTATTTTACATTTGGATGCAATATTTGAAAAGTACTTTTAACTAAAAATGCTACTTGGATGTTAATATAAAAAAGTACTTTTAAGTTTAAAATTATTGTTATGCCCTTTCTTCTTTGTTTTGGGGAAACCCACTCCAATTTCAATCCTCAGACAAAATCATCGAAGAACAAAATATTGCAAGGAACAAAAATGAAGCTTCTTGTTGTTGATTTTTTCTCTCCTGATACAAAGCCCTTCATCCTAAGATATTGTTCATCTTGCTTGGAAGTCGCTTCAGAAGGTCCAAAGCATTCCCTCACCCCAAATCCCAAGATTGATTTGCTTTGAATTTGAATTGCAAAAAAATTTCAAGAAATCAAACATGGCTGAAGAATAAAAAGCCTTGCTAGTGGTTCTGGTAAACAGGGGTAGTTGCTGAAGATGGAAGCACATATGGAAATGAAGGAGAAAGAAGATTGAGATGTCGAAGAAACAGGGGTCACGAGCGTCATTCCTTGCTTTTGGCTTCTGCTTATTCTATAAGTCAAAAATTTTAACTTTAGAAAAAAGTAGAATTTTAACTTTTTTATTTACTTCTCCTTTTTTCAGAAGCGCATCCAAACAGCTAAAAAATTCTAAAAGTACTTTTTTTATAAAAAAAAAGCAGCTTTTTCAAATGCAGAAGCTCATCCAAACATCACCTTAGTCCATCAAATTCAAGCTTATCACACACCTCTAATCCAAGATTCATTAACATATTCATGATTTTCCAAGGTTCCACAACTTAAGCACATAGGCCTCAAAGTGGCATTTTCACAACCTAGGAATTCTTTAACCATATAACTCCTACATTCTCTTATACCTGCATACATATATTCCTTCACACCCCCTTTGGAGCATCATGGCCGAAACCTAAGGAGAGATTCAAGAGGATTTCTTTTCTTTCTTTCTTTTTTTAAATTTCCATACATGTACATATTCATATCTAAACATCAATAATCCATGACTAATTCAAATTTCAAATTTCACATTTTCTACAAATATGTTCATGAACCCTAGACTTAGAAATCAAATATTCAACCAATAGTAATAGAGTTTCTTTCCTTCAACCACTCTTAGGCAACCAAAGGATCAACCTTCAAGCATTAGATCATCCAAAAACCTTACTTTTCTTTGACAATGAACAGTACCCGTATGAAAGAGAAGGATAAATCTCTCTCTACAGTGAATCCCACCCCAAAATACTAGCACCAATGGATTCCTTGAGTTGTTTACATAAATTTTCATGTAAGGCATGAAGGGTTTTGGTGGCTAAAATTGGATGAATCAAGCTTTCCCTTTGGAGCTTACTATTCACAAACAGAGCTTACTATTCACAAACAATGAAGAAGAAGGAGACAGAGGTGCGCGCGCAGGAATTGGAAGAAATAAGGAGTCACGATTTATAAGATGTTAAGTTACTTTAACTAGGTAACAGTTTATCTATTTACACACCTCCATTCATTACCAAACTTTACCCAATGGACTAGAATATTTTTCTAGTCATATTTCTAACTTTACTTTCACTTTTCGGATAACTTTGTTTACCCGCATTTTTACTCCTTAACTGTCATTTTAACTCTTTTTTCACCAAAGGCGACTTTATTTCTTTTACTTCTAATTATTCTTCAATATTAAATCCATAATTAAATGTGAGGGTCATTATAACTTCTCTGCATTAGAGAAGGTTTTTCACGTTAAAATTTGATGTGTTTTACTCTTCATCTCTTTTTTCTGCATTTTTCTTTGTTTATGTGTTTTTGCCGACCTGGAGACTTCAGGCCGACCTCGAAGTGCCTAGCTGTGAGCTCGATGTACTGACCTGTGAATCGCTTCCACCCTGATTGAGGGACTCGTACGAGCATATATCTATCCATATATATACATATAGGGTTCCCTTTTTGTCATTTGACATGACAAGAGCACTTTCCTACACACACAAATCAAGTGTGGGTCCCACGCTTAAAAAAAAAAAAGTCAGACCAAAGTCAGGATACGACGCCGTATCCTTGTTGCAGGAATGAACAGTGTCATTCCTGCAACATGATTCTTATATTTCCCATACATATATTACCGAAACATAAATATATATTTAATTCACCGGACATAATTTTATTGTTTTATGAGTAGTGAAAGAATAATAAGGTACAAATTCATCTAATTCTAAACCATTCTTTTGCAGCTAGAGATCTTATTAATGAAATGCACGTGCAAGCAATTATAGGACCGCAAACATGGGAAGAGACATCTTTAGTGGCTGAGGTTTGTAGCCAAAGCATGACGCCAGTTCTATCTCTAGCTGATGCAACTCCAAAGTGGTCAACTTTGAAATGGCCCTTCCTGGTGCAAGCCTTACCTAGTCAAATTAAGCATATGAAAGTAGTAGCTGCTATTGTTCAGTCCTGGGAATGGTACAGTGTCAACATAATATATGAAGATTGGGCTGCTTCATCCACACAAGTTTTATCTCATCTCTATAGAGCCCTCAGTGAAGCAGGTGTAAGTATAAGTAATCTTTTAGCTATCCCACCTTTTGTTTCCTCTTCATTGTCCCAAGAACTGGAGAAGCTTAGAGAAGGGCAATGTAGAGTCTTTGTTGTTATTTCTTCCCTCCCGTTGGCCATAAACCTGTTTGAAACTGCAAATAAAATGAATATGATAGAGAAAGATTCTGTGTGGATCATAACTGATCCTTTTACAAGCCTTGTCCATTCCTTGAATGCATCCACTATATCTTCAATGCAAGGCATCCTTGGAATCAAGAGCTACATCCCAGAAACAGGACACCAGTTTAAGGACTTCTACCATAAATTTGGCCAAAAGTTTAGCTCAGAGAACCCTTGGGAATTCAACAATGAGCCTGGGATATTTGCAGCACATGCCTATGATGCTGCATGGACTGTGGCTCTAGCCATGACCCAAGACAACGGTAAAGGAGGCCAAGTTTTGCTAGATAAGATTTTGCTTAATAGTTTTATTGGCTTAAGTGGAAAAATTCAGTTCACTGACCAAAAGTTAGCTCCTTCACATACTTTTCAGATCATCAATGTGATAGGGAATGGTTACAAGGAAATTGGATTCTGGTCAGATGGACTAGGTTTCTCAAATAGTATTGGCCAAAATGCTACTTATAGTTGTTCAATGAAGGAACTGGGACAACTTTTATGGCCAGGAAGACCTTGGGACACTCCAAGAGGATGGGCCCTGCCTACAAGTGATAAACCACTAAGAGTTGGGGTCCCTGCTTTGGCCACATTGAAACAATTTATAAATATAACTCAAGATCATTCTGAAAATACTACCTCCTTCCAGGGATTTACTATTGATCTTTTTAGAGCAACTGTGGAGTTGTTGCCCTACCATTTGCCATACAAATTATATGCTTTCAATGACACATATGATAATTTGGTGAAGCAAGTTTATTTAAAGGTGAGAGTTATACATTATATTATTCTTACATGCTTTATCTCATTTTATTAGTTATAAAATTATTGTGTCTCTGGCAACTACATAAATTTAAATTGCATGTGTCACGATGTCATTTCTTTCAACTTACAATATATGTTGTCATTTTGGCAAATGACAACATATATGAAATTTAAATTTAAATTTCACCCAAGTTTAATATGTTGTCATTTTGTTAGCATGTATCCATCTTTTTTTCAAAACAATGGCTAATGACACTTGCTCTTCACATCTGCAATTGCTTATGCATGAAGCAGAATTTCGATGCAGCGATTGATGTAACAATAATTTCATATCGATATCAGTATGTTGAATTCACTCTGCCTTACACTGATCCGGGAGTGGTGATGGTAGTGCCCATTAAGTCAAAAGCAGGACATAGAGCTTGGTTATTCGTGAAGCCATTTACAAAGACCATGTGGATTCTAATAGCAGCCATGATTATCTACAATGGATTTGTTCTATGGATGTTAGAGAGACACCATTGGCCTGAACTTAAGGGTTCCATGCTCAATCAAACTGGGACCATGGCTTGGTTGGCATTGACCCCTCTCATCAGCTTTAATGGTATTATGAGATTTTTTACACGTATTTGCTATCATTTTATTTGATTACTTGGCAAAAACTGACTTGTTTTACTTTAACATAGACTTAGGTGGTAAGTTACACCACAGTTTATCAAGGATGGCTATGGTGGTGTGGCTATTTGTAGCACTCATCATAACACAGTCTTACACAGCTAACCTTACCAGCATGCTAACTGTTGAAAGGTTTGAACCCTCAGTGGATAATGTTGATCAGCTACGGAATGGCAATGCTGTGGTTGGATACAGTACAGGATCCTTCTTGAAAAATTATCTCCAGGAAGTGTTACACTTCCAACCTGCAAACATCAAGCAATTTAGCTCACTTGAAGAGTTTGCAGAAGCTCTCAGAAGGAAAGAAATAGCAGCTGCATTTCTTGAAGTTCCTGGGGCCAAAATTTTCCTTTCAAAGTACTGTAAAGAGTTTATTCAAGCCGGGCCTATGTATAAAATTGGAGGATTTGGTTTTGTATGCTTCAATACTTATTTTGACTTTCCATTCATACATTACTATTCCTTCTGTTCCAAGTTTGTTTAACTTTTGTTGTGTTGCCTTGTGTTCGAGCTTTGTAGGCATTTCCAAGGGGGTCTCCATTTCTTCCAAGTGTAAACAAAGCACTGCTAGGTTTGTTTGAAAATGGCAAGCTTCGTGAATTAGAGAACAAAATGCTTGCATTAGAGAAATGTGAAGACACAGAACCAGAGGGAGATACTGCAAGTCTCAGTCCCAATAGCTTCTGGGCCCTTATCACAATGACAGCAGGCACATCAACAATTTCTCTCTTTGTTTACATTATTGGTATGAATTATTCAAACCGTGAAGAGAAAACATTATGGAGGCTAATGAAGGTAATGATTCAGCAATGTGGATATGCAAAGAGACGATTCTGCAGAAGAGAAAGTGATGTTGCAGAAAGTTCTATGGACTCTCCAAATGCACATGATATGCCAACTCAAGTTTGAACATATCAGGTCAACTTGGTTGAGGAGTGGAAAGTGATATTGTACAGATAGGAAAACAAAAATGAGCAAACAACAGCGCTTAACCACCGTATTGTTAAATAACTTTGATTGCTCTGCTAGGCAAATGAACTAGCTAGTATGCCTTGGTAAGGATAAGGCTAAAGCTCTTGCTTGCACTGTCATGCAAACCAAGAGTGTTGTAAATACGTGCCTTGAAGTTTACATATTAATAAATAAAAGTTTTAAGATATGCTTTCCTACAACTGCAGTTTTGGTGTAATATGATTGCTTGGGATTTTTATTTTCTTGTAGAGTCAATGCAAAGGGAGGAGAGAGGGGGGGATTTAGTAATGATAGAGCTGTGTTTCCTGATGGAATCCACAAGAAGTTTGTTCATGAAAAATTATTAGCAATATAGTCAAGTGTGTGTTCAGTTCTTAAAACATTCCAAAACTATAAAATTAGATTTAGGAGTTTAGGAGGGCTCCAAAGTTCAAACCAATTATGATTCTAACTTCTGTCATAAAAAAATAAAAATTATAAGCCTTCAACTCTCTGAGCAATACAACTATTCAAGTGGGAAGTATCCAAGTACTTGAAAAAGTTATATTCTGAGGGATAGATGCTTGTAGCATTCGTTTTTCTCCTTGAACCACCACTCCATAATGTGATAGCATCATATCATACTCGAATAAAAACTACGGTGATCAATCCTAGCTGCAAACTTTGCTTGACTAGAAATCTCAGCTGTCTAATTCCTTTCAGATAAAAGAACATTAGCGGCATTTAATTGCTCCTAGAAATCAATACCAAAAAAGAAAGAAATCATTGTCTCTACTTTTATTTGGATTGAATATGTATTTAACCAAAACCACCCTATAAGCACGGGTTTTGGGCAGTTTGGTCTTAATTAAACAATATCATGGAAAGTTCTTGGCATTAACCTGGCTGAATGCAGTAACTCTGAAACCCCTCCATGTACTTCAACATGACACAAAATCTTTTACATACAACATCAAGTTCCATATGTAGAAATAAGAATCAATATTAGAATTTACTTAATATTTTGTACAATTTTTCCCAAAAAAAAAAATATATATAAATATAAAATAACAGACAATAAGGCCTAAGAAGAAAAAACAAGAAAAATACATCAATCAGACACCCCCTCCCTCCAAAAACTAAGGAGAAAAATAATTCTCTGATAGCTTCCATGCATTTCCCAATACAAACCCATGAAGCTTTGTCCCTTATTCCACCCGGAAAAGGGAAAAAAAATCGTTGAGATGATTTTCTTTTAAAAATAACAACAGAAATTAAATCTTAAAATTCCAATCCAACACCAAGTAATTACCTTGAACACAAAAATTCTTCAACCTAATCAAGTAATCCACTTGCCAACTTCTACCCTCCAACCTTATAACCATGTTAGGAGCCCCACATATTGCTGGGAAACACATCACGTGAAAGTTCTAGTTAGCACAAAAGGACATACATCCACTGCATTATTCCTTGTCTCTCTTCCCCTCAACTAAGGAGCTGCTCCTTCTCCTTGCATCCCATTCCCAAGGGTTGAGAAACTGTTAGATGCTGATGTAGAGGGTGTGGATGCAGTGATGGTTGTGGCTGTGATGTTGGTGGGGATTGAAGAGAAAGACCATTGTTGTTGACTGAGTTATTCATCTTGTGTAGATTCTGTTGGTGATAGATTTGTCTCAGTCTTTCTATTTCCTTCTTTAATGCTTCTTGATGAGCTGAGATATTCAAAAATACCCACTATCTCATTTATCATGGTGCTTTTAGAAGTTCCAAAGGTGACTAATCTCCACAAAAGATGGAATAAAAGAACTTAATTCTCATGCTTCAGAAATGTGCTTTTGAAAAGAGAGATTTCAAGCCTACACATCAACATCAACTTTATTGATGAAGATCAACAATCTTAGGATATATCACTGGGACAGTGACCAAAATGCCACGCTTTAACAAAAAAATTACCAGAATGCCACACGAACAGTAAAATTTTCCAAACTGCCACGCGGCAGTGTAGTGAAATATGTCACGTCAGAATGCACAAAACCAAAAAGTGTCATGTGTCAGAATTCTTGAAATTCGCTACATATTCAACAATTTTGACACATGGCACTTTTTGGTTCTGACGTGGCATATTTCGCTACACTGTGTAGCGAATTACTTGCATACATAATTCGCTACACTGTGTAGTGAATTATGTCGCGTGTCAGTTTGGCAAAATTTACTGTTGGCGTGGCAGTTTGGTAATTTTTTTGTCCAAATATGACAAAATGGTCACTGTCCCTATATCACTTATATTATATCTTGTTAGGTCACACAAACACATGATATATTGAAAAGTTATTCTTATACCGGTATAAAAATAAGAAATCTTGCATCAAATCTTAATCATTGATTTGTTTACATCTAATGGCTCACATATCTGATAATTCAAAGCCCTTATATATAAGTAGAATTAACGACCAAAGTTGAAAATGTAACTTATATCAGTATAAAATGATCCTGACCTCGAATATATTCGAACTTCTAATATAAATAAATGGGATAGGATCTGTTTACAAACTTTTTTTGCAAATTACACTAAGTACGACCGGTCGTACATTGCATAATTAAAGTATGGCCGGTCATACTTAGTGTAGTTTGTAAGAGTTTGTAAACAAAAAAGTTTGTAAATATAACATGCTCCTGAATAAATAAATAAATTTATCACAATAAAAAGAAAAAGAGAACAGCATCGTACCGTCTTTGAAAATCTTGTCTTGTGCCAAAGCAGCAATCCGTTGCTTCAAGGCACTATTGTCGACATTGAGAATCAAACGTTGATGGTCCAAGAACGCAACTCGTGGGGACAATGCGGAAACCTCCGTCTTCATTTTAAAAAATTTCATAATTAGCACAATTCTTATTCATTGAATGATAAATTTACTACTACTACTACTACTTAACAATTATATATATTTGATTTTGAGCAACTATGTTATATGTAACTTTTTTTTTATTTTTGGTGCAGTCTGTGTAACTATTTATATATACTACGAAAATTAAATTAAACTTATTCACCTGCAAAGTTGTTACGCTCCTTTCAAGCTCAGAAATGTATTGTAGCTTTCTCACCCTTGACCTCTGAGCTGATTGCCGGTTAGCCAAAATTCTGGTATGCGTACAAATAATATGATAATAAAAAATTAGATTTGGTATCTACACATATATACATACATATTATTTAAGACCATTTTAATCCATAACATTCATTCAATCAATTAGTGTACAAAAAACTTAATATACATATAAATCTTATATAAAAATCAATCAATTTTAAAAGGTTGCGTAAGATAATTAACTTCTGCACTCAACCAACCCATTTAATTGGTTTGATAAAAAAAAATTACCAAAAAAAAAAAATGGTTTGATAAATTAATTCTGTAAGATTCAAATACAAAAAAAAAAACAAATTTATTTATTTTTCTTATAAAAATTGAGCCTATAATCTGCTTTTTATACATATATCACATCACATATCTATATATATACAAACTTTTTTCCCAACAATCATTTTCCCTGAAAACTATAGCTAAATATCCCGATTTCAATTTTTATATCATGCATTTCAGTTAAAAATATCTTCTATATTAAACTCGAGATCATAAGTACACTTTTCAAAATGATAATTTGATAATGTATTTATCAGTCAGTTCTTGATTATTAAACTACAAGAGTTAGCTCATATTATTTGTTATATTTAATGAATAATGTAACATACACAGCAAGCCACCTTAGATTAGAGTAAACAGGTATTATTCATATTTTAATATTTAAAAAATTAGAAATAGAATTTTAATATGTGAGACAAGGTATCCATGGAATAATTTTTTGGCAACTAAATTTTACAAACGAG
The DNA here is from genome assembly GCF_033153095.1 of Gastrolobium bilobum. Lineage (NCBI taxonomy): Eukaryota > Viridiplantae > Streptophyta > Magnoliopsida > Fabales > Fabaceae > Gastrolobium > Gastrolobium bilobum. The sequence goes on along the minus strand of NW_026896862.1, from coordinate 233,172 downwards.
TTTATTTAAAAAATAAAATCATTTTCATTAATTGAACGTGCATGGGTGGTGGGGGAACTTACTCTATAATAATAATAATAATAATAATTTTTATTATTATTATAATATTTGGTGTGATTGAGATTTACCTTTTGACCCTCTTGGGATCGAAAATGGTTTCAGTGCAGCTGGTGGCGGCGGAGGGTGGCGGCGCCGCCGTCTCATTCTTGCATGAGCTTTCATCTTCAACAACTTCGTTCTTGGGCTTCAGCTGATGATGATGAACGTCCAACGCCATTGCCATTGGCTTCTCATCGTTATTGCTATTCTGGTCGGAGGACGGCGAGGAAGGGTTGGAGGTGGACGACGGCGGCGGAGGCGGCAGAGAAACGGTGGCAATGTCGTCGGAGAACATTGAAATCAGCTGGTCATCGTCCAACCTATCGAACCCGCTTCGGCATTCTTCTAGGAATGGCGTTTCGATGAAGGTGATGGAGTCGCTGGCGGAACGCCGGTGAGATCCTCGCCGTGCCGATGAGAAGTCGAGGAACTCGTCGACCCATGATGGCAATTGTTGTTGTTGTTGTTGTTGTTGTGGCGGCGGTGATGAAGGTGGTTGATGTTGATAATGGTGAGGAGTGGTAGCATTGGTGACAGTTGTGGTGGCGGTTGTCGTGGCGGTTGTGATAGTGGGGTTGAAGTTTGACATTGTGGATACCCTTTGGTAAGGAAAAGATGGCCAATTTTGGGGTATGGTTGGTATTTTAGGAGGTAACTGTGCCATTCCCTATGTATCTGTGACCCCAAATATAGAGAGAGAGCGAAAATTTTGTGTACTTATTAAGTGTGTGTTTGAGAAAATAGACAGAGAGAGAGAAAGAAAAAAAAAACAGAGAACAGAGATCCCAACAACCTAATCTTAGTTCAAAATCTTGTTCTTGGGCTTCTAAAACCAGTGGGAGAGAGATGTTAAAGAGATGAGAGAGGCAATGCCAAATGCCAATGTGTAACAAAATCTTATAATGGTGTTTTTATTTTATTTTTTTATATTATTCATTAATTCATCAATTATTCAATTAATCTGATTCGACTACGATAGAACTTTTCCTATCAAGTTTTTAATAGAATTGTAACCTCGAGAACTCAAACTCATTAAAATAGAACAATCTCTTACCAATCAATTCATGTACTTTTTTTTGGAAATATTATAATCAGTTCATCGCTTCGCGACTAGTTTGATTCGGGACGGGTCTCAAGATTAAGACTTTAAATTTTTTCTAAAAATAATACTGAGGAAGATCGAATAAATGTTTTCACCCACTTGCTCAATTCCCTAATACCAACTGAACAACTGAGCTATCATCATTTGAAATAAGTAAAATACTTGATTGTAGTGTTTTTATTCATGGAAAAAATGTGTATCATTTTAAAGGACATAAAGTTATGTCATTTTAGATGAGAGAAAAAGATAAATCATGAGAAAGAGAATAGGTGAAAAAAGTTTTAAAGATGTGAATCTCACTTCTTTATCAGAGTAAAATGATATAAAGTATCTCATTTAAAATGAGAGAACTTTTTTCCTTTATTCATTTGGTATAAGGTTTTCTCATTTGTTCCCTCTCTCTTTTCTTAGATTTTGGTGTATGTTTGTTTTTCTTTCTAAGGTCCTATGGTTTTGGAGAGAGATAGAGATAGAGAGAGGTGGGTCATCACATGGGAAGGGGATTAGAGACAGCTAGCAACAGCTAGCTGGTGAAAGACTCAACGGTTTTAGTGGGAAAATCGAGTGTAGTTTAATAACTATAGGAATCAGCAACCACGTGCAGATGTGACCCCTACACTTGGCATCCATTATCTCTCATGTCATAATACTGTGCTTCATATAAAAAAATTCATCTTCAACTTAGTTAGTTTTTTATTTCATGTTCTTTAGCCATAGTAGTTCCTCCTGTGTCCTATCTATACACCACTTACACTGGAATAATGGGACCACCTTCAATTGTTTACTATGGCCTATGGGCCATAGTGTATATCATCCGAACCGTTCAATTGTTTACTCATATATTTTAGGAGAAGGATCCGTTTATAAATTTTTTTCACAAATTATATTAAGTATCACAGTTCATACATTCTTGATTGAAGTATAACCGGTCATACTTAGTATAGTTTGTAAACAAAATTTTTGTAAATATATAACTTCCTCCTATGTTTTATTGTCATTTTTGGATCAGAAATTAATGGACAAGGATGGCATTCAATATTTTTCTCTGGTTTGGATCAGATTTTGGATCCCTTTTTTAATCAAGGAGTATGCAATTGGGTTTTGATCATTCAATTGAGTATTTGGCAAGTTTGTGATTTAAACTAGAAAAAGGCAAGCAATGTGGGATCATTTAATTTTTCTATGATACAGTTACATGGGAGAAGATATATGGGGCAGATTAATTTATGGGATAGTGGTATGTTGGGAAGATGTAGGACTTTGGTTAAGGATGAGCTGTGGAGAGAAAAGGGTACCCCTAAGAATCATGTCCTCCTCTTCTTCCCCCCCATGTGAAACTCTTTGTGAGAACCTAGCTTTCTTTATTTGTTTTGTCCCCAAATCAGATTCACATGGGGGAGATTTGTGTTCCTGCTTTCCTTTCCCTATCCTCTGAAATTCTGGGTGCCTCCATCATTTCGTGCTGGCACCAATGTTGTATTTTTTTTAAAGTGAATGTACTTAGGAGACACTAATAATGATTAGGGGAAAAGGTGGAATGCATGTTAACTGCCTATTGTTTAATAGCTTGTCTTTATATTTATTGGTATTTATATGAAGAAACACCACCCACTTTTGGAAATGTTTTAATTGATTGGATACATTTGTAAATTCATTTCTTGATGAATAAAGGGGAAGAAAAAAAAGGAGAGAGAGAAGAAGTTTAGATTCCTCATGAAAGTATAAAACTAATTCTTTAGAAATCCATCATTAGGATTATTAATATATTCCCTCAAGGTACATGACTAGAATCATAATGTGAACTCAATATTCCTACCAAGGTTTACGTGGTTAGTTATATGTTTCTATGGTCAATTAACATAATTCCATTTTCAAAATAATAATAATAATAATTCTACCCCATGTTCTGCACAAACATTCAAATATGTGTACTCATTATAATTAATCAACACATGAAATAGAAATATATTGGCTTTTTTTCCCATTTCCTTGCTTTTTATTTTTAAGATAAAGAACACCTTATAATATAATTAAATTAATCGGCTTAAACTGTTAAATAAATAAATAACCAGCTTGAAATTCTGGTAGGGTTTGCATGTCCATTTCATAATAATAAGATGATTGCAAAATTTGAATTCAAATTGTATAAGTGTTTGGGTTATACTTGCCTAATTACTTGCGTTAAGGTTTTCCATTCCACATTTTTTTTTTTTTTTTTTGGTTAAGGAGAATAGATTCCTTATCGCTTAATTCAATGATTGTTGATGTCGCTCTTTACATTTTAATTCTCAAAATATTTATTTTTAATGTTAAAAAGCTAATTTGCTGCCACCAACTTAATTTAATGTAAATATTATCAACATTTTTTTTTTCTTAACGCTATTTTTTTTTCTTTATTTCACATATTTTAATAGTTTCTATATTTCAATAATTGATATATTTTAAGTTTAATATATCATTCTATTTTGAGTAAAATATTATAGAATTAAAATGTCATTATATTTTAGTAATATAATTATAAATTACCTTGTTATTTTTATATTTAATTGTATAATACTTATATAAAAAGTAGGTCTAATAATGTTGAAAATAAAACTTAGAAGGAAAAAGTGTTTATCCTTTTAAATGACACAAATTATTTTACTCTCACAAAGAGATGGGACCCTCACTTTTACTTTTTTTGTCAACTATTTCTCCTTCTTCTTCTTTTTGGTATGGCTATTTCTCCTTCTTTATCTATCTTTTTCTCTCTCTTAAAATGACACAACTTTACATTCTTTAAAATAACACACAATTTTCCCAACTTAGGGGGAGTGTGTTAGATTGGGATTTTAAAAGACTTTTTTAAGCTAAAAAATCTTATAGATTTTATAAGACTATTTATAATTGGAGAGACTTTAAAGATTTTTTTTTACAATCAAGATTTCATAAGATTGGATTTTAAAGGATTTTAATATAATTTATAAGATTTGAAAAGACAATATGGATTTATAAGATTTTAAAAAATCATATGAATTTTTAACAAACATTCAAAATTACAAGAGTCAATAAAAAAGGAAAAGGTTATATTTACAACCTATTTTTGTTTACAACATTTTACAATCATATCTTAACCGTTTATTTTCGTCAATCAACGGTTATCATTCATTGCAAATTAAATATTAATTAATGAGTTTGATTTGCGAAAATAATAACCATTGATTGACGGAAATAACGGTTAAGATATGGTTGTAAAAGGTTGTAAACAAAAATAGGTTGTAAGTCTAATCTTTTCCATAAAAAAATAACAAAGAAATGCAATGAAATTAATAAAAAAAGTAAAATCTAATCTAATTTTCTCAATCAGTAAAACATAATATAATTTTTAACAAACATTCAAAATTACTTAACAACAGCTTTTCACATATCTAATGGGTTGAAAATTATCTTTTTTGTTATAAAAAAAAAATTATCTTTTTCATTTGGTATCAAGGCTATGCATATTTGATCATAAGACCCAATTTTTTTTAATTATAAAAATAATTATAAATTTGCATATAGAATCTAAAGTTCATGATAAAATTTCGTTTGGAATTTTTTACTATTGATCTTGAAAACTTTGAGATTTTTATTTTACGTGATGAGAGTTTTCTAACCATATATCATATACATATTTTCATTGAATATTCTAAGAAAATTTCGAATCTGAAATTTTGAGTTTAATTACATGAAAGTTTAGAAAATTTCTCAATTTTTTTTCAATGGATACATTGAAACCTTAAATTGCTTTGGGGCTTTTGAGAAACAAGGTTTTAGTTATCTATTGACACAAAAATTGTTTGAAATCGTTTCCTATAATGAAGAAATTTCGTTCATGAATGTATTGTTACGAAATATAGGGTTCATATTATGAAAGTTTCAATATTTCTTTAAATTGATATTATTTCATTGATGTAAAACGATAATTGGTTTGAGGGTTTTAGTTTCCCTGTTATTTTTCACTGTTTTATGTTGTTTTTAATACAAAAATCACACGTTTTTGTGCCAAGAAAAACTAGGGGTGTTCGCGGTCTGGATTAGATCGATTTTGGAAGCAAAAATCATTGTATCCAATCCCTTCGATTTGATCTTGTAATCATCCATTTGGTTTGAATTTTTTTTCAAATCTGATCCGATCCAATCCAATTTTTTTCTGTTTGGATTGGATCGGTTTTCGATTTTCGATTTTTTTGAAAATTCTAAAATTTGTTTCATGATTATTATGCAAATAACATCTTTTGTATATATTGGCTTTGTAATTTTATTTTATTTTAAATACAAAAGCATCATTAAACTATAATATAATTTTTTTTTGGACAATGATATATGAAGCTCTACATAGATGAAATTTTGTTGATGAGATATGATTAGTTTTTTTTGGGGTTTAGTTGATAGCTTAATGGGTCTTGGGTTTAGAAAATTTCTGATATGATTGGGGAAAGACCCAACTAGGTAGAGGGAAATTAATATATTGGATCAATTTTTATCTACCAATCCAAAAACCGATCCAATCCAATTAAAATTTGTGGTTTTTTTCGGTTTTCGGTTTTTTGATTTTTGGTTTATTCGGTTATCGATTTTTCGGTTCGGTCACCGCAGTTTGAATCGGTTTGGATCGGTTTATGAACACCCCTCAGAAAAACCACGACCCATAACTTGAAAAATCACTTTTTAAACTTCCTAAATTTCTCAAAAATGGCTCAAAAATATGTTATTTTTGAGATAGATTATAATAAAATCTCGTTGGTTTGTTGTTTCTGGGTTGTTTTGTGATTAAAATCGTTCAAAAATATGTTTTTTTTAGTTTTGACGAAGCTCCCATGGCAGAACTCAATTTCGAGCAGTCAATCTGCTAAAGGAAGAAGAAAACACTGCAATAGAAGAATCTCAAGAAATCATAGGGGTTAGGGTGAGATTGTCAGACTAAAAAGTCTCATGAATTCCACACCAATAGAAAATTCATTAAAATCGTCGAATTTTTGAATACCACGAGGTTGTGATTCCATTGTTCAAAATTCTGACTAAATATCAATGGATTTGGACGGATTCTAAAATAATCCTTTAAAATCCTAATCGAATACCACGTGACTTTTTTTCAATCCATTAAAATCTTAATCGAATACCAACGGATTTTTTTGTCCAAAAACAATCCATTAAAATCTTTTAAAATCTCAATCCAATTCAATCCCTTAAAATATTCATGTAAAAAAAAAGTTTAAGACCGCGTCTGAAATTAGCTTTAATTTTGTGATCCCTAGAATTCTGTAGTACCGTACATACGATTAAAGAGGAGAAAGGACTGAGATGTGTGATGTGAATAGGAAGAAGAAGCATAATTGCACGTGGGACGACCAAACAAGTCCCTACCTGCCTGTCTCTTTTTTAATATTAAATTTTAATAAGATAATATTATCCGCGTATATCTATACATATACTATTTCATATTCATAATAGCACAAAGCAGGTATATTTATATTATTTTATGAGTTTGATGTTTTTTGTATTGTATAAAATAAAATCATATTTTATACATATATAAAAATATATGAAACTTATGTGATATCATATGAAGAGAAAAAAAAAATCAACCTCATATACTTTTATATATGCATACAAGATAATTTTATTTTATGTATTATGAGAGAAATTAAAACCTTATTTTATATTTAAATAACACTATCTCATAATTAAACACCAAGCATGTAATATGATGAGACACAATGACTAATGAAAGCACCAAAAAGTGGACGCGCCATCACATTAATAAAAGAAGAAAGTTTGACGAGGGACCATTTCGTACATTTCCATCCATATTTGTGTATTTTTTAGCGGAGGCTGTAGTTTGCTATTCAATCAAATATCTATCAATATCAATTGGTAATACTTATACATTCTTAAATTTGTATATTTTTATCTAAGAATGATTAGTTACAGTGAAAGTAAATTATGATTGTAAATAAATGTTATTCATGATTTAAGTGTTCGAATATTGAAATTTTTATTTTAGTGAAATTTTACTTAACTATCACTATAGTTTAAAATTATTTAATCAAATAATTATATCAATTTTTTAATTTAGATGTAACATATCATCTATTTATTTTAGCAATTCCGGTTATTAGTTAATATAAATTTCACATTAAATGTGATATTATTATTGATTATTGTATTTTTTCATTAAAATAAAATATAAAGGGATATTCTTGTGTCTATCTATTATATATTGGTAAGCATCCCATACATTGCACAAATATTTTTAAAATTGGGAAAAAAAATTAAAATGTAAATAAAAAATAGAAGGAAAGTGTGAATAATTAATTCAAATAAATAAGTCGATAGACATAAGTATGAGATTTGAAAAAATAATTAATGTAAAAAATTCAAAAAGAATTAATTTGACAGTATAAAAAATTAAGATTTAAGATTAAAAAAATTGAAAGTAATTATTTTGAGAGAACTGGGATTTTAAGAAAAAAAATGAATTTTAACATAAAAGAATAAAAATGATGGTAAAATCACGTTTCCTTTTTTTTTTTCTTTTTAAAAAAGACAGCACAATGGAAAATATTCTCACTCTTCGTAACAAACACTCTATTTTATTATCCGGATGAATAATGGGAATATATACCCTTAATTATTGTCCAACTTATGTTTTTCATGAAAACAACCATTATTTATTACTTATAATAAAATTTAAATATAAGCCTAAAAAGGGTAAAATTATAAACATATATTATTGTACAGTTTAAATAATCTTAAAATAATTTTTACCCCAAGACTAAGAGCAGACTAATTGTCATGCCATTGGTTTATAGCAAAGATATTTTTTTTTTTTGGTAAACCCATTTATTACAAAATTAAACGTACAAAGAGTACTACATTAATTACGCACACAAAATAGCGTAAAACATGGTTTGACCTTGTTATTATAGTCTATAACATACGTATATTGTGGTTTACGATGAAGTTACTTATGAACATACATCAAAGGATATTGGGCACATATGGTTTAATTTTTAAAACATTGCTTTATTAATAGACAGGATAATACCCTGTTGTTTTGGTATCCTAAAGTTTAGGGAAGCGAGGATAGCAAATTTAAGGCTGAAGCCTCTCAAATTTGTGCTGTGCCGTGAAGTGCTTGTGTTATTGTGGCCATATTAAAGGAATTTGAGGACTGTAGATTAGGTAGCTTCCCATTCTTGGCAAATTTTGTGGCATAAATTAAGGAGAGACACATGGGATTGGATTGGGACCAATCGATCTAAGAGAAAAAAGAAAAAACGATTTTGCTTCTCATGTGAAGTAGGTTTTTTACAAGGAAAATATATTTGTCATATTACTTCAGATAATTTTGTCTTATATGTATAAAAAATTGGCATGGTTATCTTTCTCTTCTTTTCTCTTTAATGGATTTCATATATTGTATCAGATCATTTATGTCATGCAATATAATAAACATATTTTTATTAATGTGCATTCTATAAATTGTCAACGTCTAGTGGGCTTAGACAATGGAATGGGAAAGGATAATAAGTCATATTTTTATTAATGTGCATTCTATAAATTGTCAACGTCTAGTGGGCTTAGACAATGGAATGGGAAAGGATAATAAGTCAGCAAAGCTTCAAAATTTAATGTGTTGGGTTCACTTGGTTTCTAGAGAGATGAAAGACAATCTAGGTTACCAAATGGTGGTAGCTCAAGTTGACGCATGGGAGCTGAGCAGGTGGAGAGAGAGCATGTGTTCGAATCCTTCCAGTACCACCCTTGAGAGGGGTTTAAAGCCTTAATCGTGGACCCACCACGAATCGGATTAGTTGCGAAGCGATGAACCGATTGGAATATTTCAAAAAAAAAAAAAGACAATCTAGGTTTGCTTTAATTAAGGACGTTACGGGAATCTACTCGCTGTGCTGTATTATTTCTTTCATAGTTAATTTCTCAACTTTATTATTGCTTGGGCTTAGTTTTAGGGGTGATAATGTTTAATAATGATATGAAAATTTTGTATTTGAATTAATTCATTTTTAAATTTGTATTGGTAAAAATTAATATGAAAAAATTGTTGTTGTGATACATATTAATTCGAAAATACGATGATGTTGGTGAAAATAATATTTAATATTTACATTATTTATTTCGTGTCAACCCATATAAAAATAATACTTTGATGCTAATAAGTTATTCGTTTATCAAACAGCAAAATAGACAAGTTGTATTTTTGTCAAAATTTTTGATACGAATCTTTATTTGTATCTGCGTCAAACCTCGACCCAACACAAAGACATGGCGGAAATTGTCACTCTTACTTAGCTTAATTAACTTCCTCACTAGTGTGCCAAAATGAACGAAAAAGAGATGAAGGATAATATTATTGGATTTGGATAATCTAAGTTGCATGATGTATTTTAAAATATAAAAGGTCAATATCAATTTTTCAGGAGAATATATTTTGAGATATTGTTTTTATATAATAAGAAATTTATAAAAAGAAGAGAGGTTGTCTTATTTTAAATTCATAACAAATTTAAAAAATTTATTCATATACTTATATTTTTACAAAATTTATTTTTTAGATTTTATAATTAATTATTGTTATTATTACATTTTACTTTCTATTCAATATTTTTAGATATAAATACTATGCCATGTAATATAATAATTTATTGATAAATCCAGAACTTTATATATATATATATATATATATATATATATTAAACAATTTTTTTTATTTTATTTTATTTGTCACTTAAAAAATATTAATTAAATTTTATAACTTTATTATTATTTCTTAAATATTCATTAAGTAAAATTAAAATATTAATAGATTGATAATAGTACTTTTGAGTATTTTGATATTAAATAATTTAATCAAATATAATTATTATTATTTCATGATTTTCGCTTTTTAGTAAATCTTTTAATTACTATATGGTTAGTTTAAATTATAATTATTTAAAAATAAACGTTTAAATATTTATCAAAAAATAAAATAAATTGTGGACAATAGATAATCACGTGAACGATTAAAGCACTGATAGTTTCTGACTTCTATACTGGACGGATAAAACACAGGTAAACCAGATGCTTGAGAATTTAAAACTTTAACATTTTCTGATATTTAGTATTGTTATTGTAGACAGTGGGTGATATTATATCACTAATAAATTTGAACCCATGTATAAAGCAGAGGAGGTAGATGATCAGGATTATCACTGTGTAATTAAAAATATTAAAAACAGACTTACTTGTCAGTGGCAGAATGATGAAACAGACAGAATGAAAGGATGAATATATGCAGTATAAGAGGAATTAAATCCGAGCCCACAGAACGTGTCTCCTTAAGACAATTTGCCCCCTCACTGATGCCTAAGGTTGATGGACACTTGTCTCCCAGGATAGAACGGATTTCGTCTGAAGAACGGTGGCACTACCAATCAACAGCCCAAACGAACACAACAAAATGCCAGAGGAAGTCACACCGGAGGATGAACAACAGTATGCAAAACCGGAAGAAGAAAAATTCCGGCAGAGTTTAAGTGCAGGAAAAACTGGATAGATTTCTGAAGGTGTCAGTGTCTATTTATAGACACTGACCGGTCACGATGAACAGTCGCCGGCGGCGAACCGCCGTGTCTGATGGCGGCGAACGGTGACTGTTCCGACGAACAGATACGACCGGTGACCGGTTCAGCGAGCAGACACAACCGGTGACCGGTTCACGAAGGGAAAGAACCGGTTCGGTTCAATACTGCTCAAAAAACCGGCGGGTAGAAACGTTTTTGGTTGGAGGGAAGCAACGGTAAATATTAAAAAATAATTTAATAAAAAGTTATTACACACTATGAACCGAACCGAACCGAACCGATCCGGCCGGACGGCGGCGGCGCGCGTGGTGAACCAATGCTCACCTAGCTCTCCCCCCTACATAAAACATGTAGTGACCCAAGGGCCAATCTAAGAGAGGGAAGTGGGAGCTTATATACTCTCCCATTTCCTACTAATTGTCCAATGTGGGACTTGTTGAAACCCACACACCTCTTCATCTTCCCTTTTTCTCTTTTCTTTATTAACTCACTTCTTATTCATAACCAATGGATCATTGTACATTAATTCATTCATTAATTCCAACAAGTATATAAGTTGGGCATGAATCACATTGATCATTGAAGCTTTGAGTTTCCACATCCATAATGTTGATTATATTAAACCCGTATAATGGGTCATATAGCTTTAAGAGATATAAGTGATATTGAGCTTTATTTATTAAATATTTTTATAAATAAAGGGTTAAATTTATGGATTCGTTTTTTCTGCAGTCAATGTAGATAAGTTATCTATATTGAGTTCAAAACGACGTCGTTTTGGGATAGAAATCAAGATATTTTTGTAATTATAATTTATTTAAAGATTATAATAGTCTTTCTCATTATAATTTTTTAATTTTTCAATTCAAAACGACGTCACTCTGAGGGTGCGCATGACAACCTTCCCGGAATTATTTTTTTTTAATTTCTGTTCCCGAGAACAGAAATGGATAGAAAACTTGTTTGGTAAAATCAGTTTATTTTTTTGTTTCCGGGATGAACCGGTTTATTTTTTGTGCTGGGGAACAGAAAAAAGAATCAATAAATTTCTGCTTTTTTGATTCTGGGCACATAAAGAGAAACAATTATCTCTCTCAATTACTCTCCACCACTACCATCATCACCACCGCCACCACCATCCCGACACGACCACCGCTACCATCGTCGTACTACCACCACCACTACCACCGTCATTACCACCACCATCACTGTCACCACCATTATCACTACCACCACCATCACCATCATCGTACCCATTGCCATCACCACCACGCTACCACTACTATCGCCATCGCCACTACCGCAACCACCACCACCGCCACCATATCATCTCCATCACCATCGTCGTAAACACTACTGTCACCACTACCACCGCCACCACCACTACCGCCGTCGCCACCACTACTACCATTATTATGTCACCGCCACCTCCACTACCACCACCATGTCATCATCACCACCATCGTCGCAGACACTGCCGTCATATCCACCACCACTATCGCCGCCACCTGCCACTATGCCACCATTACCACCACTGCCGCTGCCACCACTACCATTATCATGTCATCGCCACCATCACTACATTATCGCCACCACCACCATGTCGTCACCATAACCACCACTAGTGCCACCATTATCACCACCATCATTGCGGCCACTGCTGTCACGGCCACCATCACCATCATCACCACCACCACCACCACCGCCGCCACCGCCACCATCACCACCACCATCGCCGTAGCTACTACCGTCACCACCACCACACCATTACCACCACCACCACCACACCACTACCACCACCATTACCGCGGTCGCTGTCACCATTACCACCGTCGCCGCCGATACTACCATGCCTTCACCATTATTGTCACCGCCACCACCACCATGCCATCACCTCCACCACCACCACCATGACACCACTGCTACCGCCACCATCACCAACACGCCACTATTACAACCACCGCCGCCGCCGCCGTTACCACCACACTATATGAAAATGAAAGTGATGATCCAAATCTTTTTATGCTTAATAGGAATGGTTTTTTATTCTATTATTTGTTGTGTTATCAAACACAATTCTCATTCTCGGAATGAAAATAAAATATGTTATCAAACACATTTTTTTATCAGAAATTGTTTCAAGGCATAGAAATAGAAAATAATTATTTCTTTTCAGAAACAGTGTCAGAAAACAGATTGGTTGCCATGCACACTCTAAGAGTGAAAATAGATAACTAAAAGTGTCAACATGTTGAATTAGAAGAAGCCAACACTGTGTTGGTTAAAAAAGCTTATTCATGTTACATGATAAAAGAAATTTTATATTGTAGACATATAATGGTGGGGTTCATTATCTAAGAAAAAAAAAAGAAAAAAAAAGGTTACACGATTATTAAAAAGTGAGTATGAAAGAAAACTTACCTCATGTAATATGAGAATAGCTTTTTCCATAAAAAAGTTGTAATAAGAGATATAATTTGAGATATGAATTTGTTACGAAGAAAATAAATAAGATATTTGAGTTTGAGAAGAAGACAGGACAACCGTACAGAAATCCCAAAAAATCTAGAAGTTAGCTATGCATCTAAGTGTGTGTTTTTTTGGACTTCCTTGTTTGGTTAAAGTTTTTGAAATATTTAGTCATGCATCCGTTTTGTCCGGCCGTTTATATTTGTATGGAAAATTAGAAAAAGATCACTGTTGAAAAATACCTCTTACAAGGTGGTATTTCAAGTTGCCTAGGCTAATGGGAGAAAGAAGACCATTTCGATGCCAAAAATCTCCTATGCTATTAGGCAACAATGTTTGCTACAAGGGTTATTTCGTGTTTGAAGTTATTTTTCCATCAATTTTTTTACTTCCAACAAAACATAGACTCAATAAATTTAATCCAATTTTTCTGGTAAAATTTCGGCCAACAAAATAACTTTTTTTCAACTTCACTATCAAACTCATTTTCTAACCAAATTTCTAGTAATTGTATTTTTCTAGTAAAAAAAAAATTATCATCTACCAAACGTCCCTAAAAAGTTAAGATAGGATTCTAAGACAAGAATAATATTTATATTTCCCATTAAAAAATTTAGATTTTTAGATACTAAAATATTGTTTACTTTTTGTTTAAAATTCTAAGTAAACACCCCTGGATTTGGATAAATCGAGTATTAAATGACTTTTTTTTATAATCCTTTAAAATCTTATTTTGAATACCAATAAATTCTTCTATCCAAAAATAACTCTTTAAAATCTTAATCCAATACAAAATCTTTTCTAATTACTAGCACCGTCTTAATAAGAAAAGTAAAAAAAAAAAAAAAAACTAAAACTAACTTGGAGTTAGAATTTTCAAAAAAAAAATATTACATTCATATATCTCTTTAGTTTGAATAAAAATTAATTTTATAAAATTTTAAGTAATAATCAAATACCTTATATCTAAAAAATAATCTTACCATATCTCGATATTTAAATTTTTGAAAGATATCAAGCATGGAGTGTTTGGTAAGGTGAATTTTTTGAGATTACCAGAAAAATGATAATGGTAATCTTATTTTTTTCATATTTGGTATAAAGTTTTTGAAAATTTTCTCTGAAATTTGATTTTTTTCGAAATTTTATTTTTTGTATAATTTTTTCACAAAATGTCATCCAAAAAAGTGGTATTCTTGGAATCTCAGGTGTTGGGACAATTTTACACTTTTTTTGGAATAAAATTCCTATGATATTTTAACTTATCAAATATTTTTCTGATAACATTTTCGAATAAGTGACTTTTCCACAATTTTCCTAAAAATTATGATTTTCCGCTCTAACAACGTCCACCGAAACCCAATTTTCTTCAAAAAGATAACAATAGTGGGCCGGGCTCCAAGGCCCACTTAGCCCGTTTCTTCTTCTCTTGTCACGCAAGTTGCTCAGAGGTTGTTTTGTTTCGTTTGTTTTTGTTAACAACGGACGTTGATGCGTTAGACATGGAAGACGACAACAATAATGGCGGTGCCACCACGAGGAGGTCCAAACACCGTAAGAGGAAGGAGTACAAGCTCGACGACGATGGCCATGTGGCGGCGCGAGAGAAGCTCGCCAAGAGAATCCTCTTGTCGCTCGCAAAGCCTTCTTACGTCCTCGGACTCGCACCCAAACCTCTGAGGTCGGAACACCGTACGAGGTTGCGCTACCTGCTGCAGAGGCTCGTGAAACAGCACAACTGGGTCGAAGCCAGTGGTGTTCTCAGTGCTTACTTGAAGGGAACCGTTAACGACACCTCTCCCTTCAGGAACCGTCTTAAGTTTTCGGTATATTTGATTCATTACTCCAAATTTCTGAAATTTTTTGTTTTATGGGGCTTTGAGATAAGAAGAAAATTTATGATATATGATTGTTGAGGTTGGAGTGAGTGAGTTTTGGAACATCATCAACGACATCAATATCATCTTTATCCCAAATTAATCTTTATTTCAAATTAATTGGAGTCGGCGGTAGATGAAACCATGCGAGAAATACAAAATGTTAAAAAAAATAGTATATATATATATATATATATATATATATATATATATATATATATATATATAAATAAGTGAAAAAAGAAAGGGGAAAAGAAGAAGCGGGGGAAATGAAGGGGAAAAGGACTAAATAAATGAGTGAGTTTTGGAACACTGGAAAGATTTTATAAGAAGTTTAGGTTCTTGAAATTTTGGTATCTGAAGATGGCTCAGGCAGTGTGAAGTCTCATTTGCTTCCAAAAGGTTAACTTCGCTTCAGTTATTGATCATATTGTTTGATCACAGTCTATTTGAGAGATATATGTTTACTGGCTGAGATGAAAATGGTATAATCTGACTCAGAAATCCTTACGGGGATTTCCTTAATGGTTGTATTCATGACTTTATATGGTTGAGTTGAGTTGATTGGTAAACTGTACCTAAAATGTCACTTTTCTCTTTAGATAAGCAAGCTCTTATGGTAATTGTGATACCTATAATCTTGGTGGCTGTTGTAACTTGTAATACCGGTCCCTTCATGACTTCAAATATGCAGTGCTAATAGAAGTGAATTGATAACATGATTCTTGTGTGTTTTTTATGATTTACATATTACATGAAGTCTTTTTTAATTGATTAAAGTGCCTCAGCCTTGCTCCTATTCCCTTTCTACCCTCCTGTTGAAACTGCTACACTTTGTTTCTGCAATTTCTTCTATCATTCATATCCATAGTTAGTTTCTGAACACCAGAATGTATGCTGGTATACATATATATGTATGTAGGTTTTACTGGAGCTTCTTAAGCATGTGGAAAGCCATTCTATTAATCCATCAAGGATCAAGAATATATATGATATTTGGTCGAAGAAGATTGGATCAATGAAGAGTTGGCCGGTGGAGGTATATTTCAGAAACTTTTTCCCCCTAAATGCTTTATAATGGTTACCTTTATGTTAAATGTTTACAAAATTTATTTTTTGTTTGCAGCTAACTATTTTTGACTTATGGCTGGTTCTCCAGTCCCTGTTGGTTATCACCTTACTTTTTTCGTATAAAAGTATGTAAAATGGAAAGTTTAAGGTTTAAGCTGAGAGAAATTGTTATGAATGACAAAAACAACAGACAGAAAAATAACAATTTCAATAAAAGATTGAGAGTCTTCTAAAGGACTTGAATTTTCTTTGGTGGAGGGTGTAGTTCTATATCAGAAATCTAGTCTTCATTAACAACCAATGCTTACTTTAATTCTAGTTGATAAATAAATTATGTTTTGCAATTGATACATTAGTTATGAATTTATGCTGCCAGCTTGGTTGTTAAGACTTCAGTTCTTAATGTAGAATTTTACTTGTGGAGCAGAGCAGATATGCAGTTCAGTTGGAGTTCATGTTATTCTGTCTTATGCAAGGCAATACTGGGGATGCATATCAGCTTGCTCTATGGTATGTAATATTAGTTTTTAATGCTTAGTCCTTTGCCTCTATGGAGAACTATGAGTCTTACCATGATGCCTAGGAATGGATTGTTTCACAACTTGTCGTTGCTAGATAATGTGGTCAACTTGTTGTATGCCATTATTATTATATTTTTATTTAGTTAGTTAGTTGGACCATAAGCAGTAGAAACTTTACATTTCGTGTCGTTTCTACGATTTACGTTTCTGCCATCTCTTTCCGTTTCTATGCAGAAACTCGATTTTGACAACATTAGATAGGTCACACACACTGAAGATTTCTAAATGGGTTAGCTCACCTCACCACTCTAAATATACTGGAAATTGTCAGCTACCTAAGAGAGATACAGAGCTCTTAGGATTCTCACCACTCAAGAAATTTACGCAAAAGATACATTGAAATTGTTTCTTTTATCATCTAGCATAAGTATCAGTATATATAAGTCGCTATAGAACAAGTGAACAACCCTATCGGTATCAGTATAGTTAAGTGTCTAGATACAATTTGTCAAATAAATGTAACTTGACTTTAATATGACTGAAATACCCGTGACATGTTTTTTAACTTATGTGTAATATAAAATGGTATTAAATGCGAACATTCCATTGACAATTTTTTTTCCTTCATTAATGATGATTTTCACTTCAGAAATACTCGCAAGATTTGAGTGTGGGGGTTACCAGGCTCTGATTTTTTTCTTCTTCTTATTCCTTTTGCTTTCTCTTTTCTTTTTCATTTATTTTGTCTTTTGGTTTCTCCTCTAGCCTGGAGCAAGAAAAAGTTGATATTGATCCTGTGTCGAAGATAATGATGGGTTTGACATTCTATGAGATGTGGTATTCTTCCATCCCCAAAGAATTCCAGTGGAGAGATTCAGACCAGTATGACATGCAAGAGAACTCACATATGGAGGGAGCCTCATATAGCAACGAAGTTAGACACTCAGTGTGGCATAATACAGTTGAATCCCACATGGAA
Source organism: Gastrolobium bilobum (assembly GCF_033153095.1). Taxonomy (NCBI): domain Eukaryota; kingdom Viridiplantae; phylum Streptophyta; class Magnoliopsida; order Fabales; family Fabaceae; genus Gastrolobium; species Gastrolobium bilobum. The sequence goes on along the minus strand of NW_026896862.1, from coordinate 215,446 downwards.
GACTCCCAATATCAATGTGATTCTGATTCCTCTGTCATGAATGATAAGCAGATACCAAGGGATGTTGGCTTCAACGAAGACATGGGAGTTTCTATGGAGGTTGATGTTAACAATGAAAGAGAAAAACAATGTCAGAACTTTCAGCCGGAGGGTTTTTACTTGAATTCTGATGAGCAAAAAGAAATTGGAGACAATGGAGTTCTTACACATGATACCTTGTATGCTCTTGGTAAGTTTTTTATTTGCTGATTAATCATTAACGGGAAAAATCTATTTCTTGTGGGTACATAATTGTGTGGGAATGCGAATGTGTGCATATAATTGTATATGGATTTACCTACCTTAATATTTTTTCTCGGACCAAAAATATTTTGTCTTGCTCATTACCCTGATAAGGCTAGGTTGTAATTTTCTCTTTTTCCATGATTGCTTTTTTGTTGCAACCCCTGATTAGTCTATCAGTCTAAATATTACTCAGCATTTCTAGGTTTAGATAGTGATTACTCTTTGGTTCACCTGTAACTTCAATATTGATCTTATTATGCATTTACATAGGGAGACTTGATTTGTGGCTGTTGCCCTTGCGTTTTTCGGATGAGAACAGTTTTGAGGAGTTCATGGACATGCACAGAAATCAGCATACTGATTATTATAAAAATGCAGTGAAATATTTACAACAAGCTCTCAACTCAACACCCTCAGGATCAGTGGCATTACTTCCATTGATACAGGTATGGCGCACTAATTTCAAATAATTTTGGATCCACATAACTACATCTTGAATTTCGTTTAATGTGTTGACTGGTAAACTAGAAATCAGGTTCACAACTGCCGAAGAAATAACTAGTTATGTAAACCCAATCCCCCTCCCTCCCCCAACAAAAGAAAAAAAAAAGATGAAGCTGATAGATTTTGTACTCCCATTTTTGGCAATAATATATGTTGCAAGTTGGTGATGATGATGTTATTCATAAATTAGTTTCTGACGCAATGTTTTCTGAAATATGGTACTGCTAGAGACATAAAACTGTTCCTAGTCTCAATTACTTAAGCTTTTGCGACACTTGGTCCTTGACATTGTATTTTTTTTAAATCCTCTTAGGAGTTCAATCCTTGTAATCTCTATTCTTCATAATTAAATTAAATTTAAGTAGGCTTGAGCACATCAGCACATCCTTAAATTCCCTTGCATGAAAGGGTGGGTTAGAGATTCTTGCATGAAACAGTGTGTTAAGAGATTAAAAAATATTCTTAGGTCTCAACCTAACATCCAAGCTTTTGGGGGATCTGGGATGCTTAGTATTTCTAATTGGCCTTAACTCCATCCGCATGCATATTTATCACACATAATATGGAAATTTCAGCAGCTTGGATTATTTGAAATCAATTTTCCATCTTAACTAGCACAAAGCAACTAATTGTGATCTGCAATCTTACAGTAAGTTTCCTTTTCTGTATGCAGGTGTATATAATATTTTGGATCTGCTGTAAACATTAAATTATTCAACAATTGTTTTCTGCTTGGAATAATGTTTGAGATATCAACAATTGCTTCACTTTATTTTTTGTTGCCAGCTGTTGCTGATTGGAGGTCAAGTTGATGAGGCTCTAAATATCCTTGAGAAGCAATGCTGTAGTTCAGCCTCTGTACTCCCTATTAGGTACACATCCCTTATCTTATTATTGTTAACGCACAGAAATATGGTCATTAATCCAGCAATTTCTTAGATAAGCAAGTTGTGGTACTTTATTCAATGCTTTTTGTTATCTTTACAAAGTTAGCGGATGTTCACTCTTGCAGATTAAGGGCTGCTCTCTTGGAGCGTTTTGATCGAAACAAATCTCTCTTTCTTCTTAGCTGTTATGAAGATATATTAAAGAAGGATCCAACATGTTGTGGTTCCTTAACAAAACTTATCAGGATGCATGAAAATGGTACTTTCACTCTGACTCGGTCTTTTATATGATTTGAATATTTTTCATATCTCTTAGCTTGAAAGAGGGTTATGACAAAAGGTGGAAAATAAAAAGAAAGGAAAAGAAACAAAAAATAAGTGATCCTGAAAGAGTTGGAGACTGGAGTTCATTTGGAATTATTGAAGAACTCCCAGCTTCAATATTCTGTATTGGCCTCTGTTGTAAATATTAGGTCTTTTATTATTATTAGTATTTGTTGTATTGGGCCAAGCCCATTAGGTCAAGAATTAGGTTTTTTAGTCTCTATAAATAGAGACCTCTTTGTATCAGATTAATACACAATTCAATAATATTTCAAATACCTTTTTCTTTCAAGTTGGTATCAAAGCTCTCGATCCTGAGGGCTCTGCTTCCGTGCCTATTGTCTTTAGAACAAGAACCTTTTATTCTTTTTGTCTCTCGCTGCCATCAGCCGCCACCGGATTTTTTTTCCGGGGACCTCTTGGACCGAGAAGATCTCTGTTATACTGGATCTCTGTTACTGTTCATCGTCTCTGTTACTGTTCATCGTCTCCATTATTCTTCATCACAAGACAGCATCTGTTCATCACGATTGGACCCTTTCCCGGTGGTTTTTCAACTCCGAACAGACCCAGAAAGAACCGCGCTCACCGGACGACGTTGCTCCAGAAAATTCAGACCGGACGGCCACCGCACGCGCCCACACGCGCCGCCCCTTCAACCGCGAGTGAAGCCCACACGCAGCCAATCTCACCGGCGCTTGGCGGCGCGTGAGACCATTTTTCCGGATCGGACCACCGCGATCTTGATCGTCCCTTCATCCTCTTTCTGGATCTGTGCTCCTCTCTTTGATCGGACATCGTTTGGTATTTATTTGTGATTTTTTGGCTTCTTGGAGCTTTTCTTTGACCATTTTATGTGCAGTATGGCCTTTTCTCAAATGAGTTCTTTTTCAAAATTTTATGATGGTACCTCTTCTAGACCTAAGAGAGATGATCGATGGTGTTCTTATTGTAAAAGAACAGGTCATATCAAGGATTTATGTTTTCGCCTTTATGGAAAGCAAACTGTCTTAGAAAAGATGGCAAGGATGCATGGTCAAGCGCATTTTACTTCTTCTGAAATAACCCCTGCACCTAATGAGACCCAATCTGCATTTCGTCCAGATGAGTTGGAACGACTCCGAACCATTCTTGATTATCTGAGTAAGCCATCTGATACTAGTGCTTTGGCTATGACTGGTATGAGCTCCAGAACTCATTCTTTCATTTCTTCATGTAATGATTTTAAACATTCTTGGGTTGTTGATTCTGGTGCTACTGATCATATGGCTTGTTGTGCTGACTCCTTTATTTCTTATCATCCTACCATTGGAACTCATACAATATCCATAGCTGATGGCTCACATACATCAGTTGCGGGTTCTGGTGACATAAACTTACAGCAGTCCTTACATCTTAAGGATGTTCTTCATGTTCCTAAACTCTCCACGAATCTTCTTTCTATTCACAAAATTACAAAAGATTTGAATTGTACTGTAACCTTCTTCCCTACCCATTGTGTTTTTCAGGATCTCGCCACGGGGAAGACGATTGGTAGTGCTAAAGAGCAAGGTGGGCTGTACTATCTGGTGTCACAATCTCCCGCAAATTAAGTAACAGATCACACCTTCATGTCTCATGGTCAATCAACTGCTGATTCTTTAATTTGGCTGCATCATAAGCGTTTGGGTCATCCTCCATTTAGTTTACTCAAATCTTTATTTCCGTCATTGTTTTTGTCTAAATCTGTTGAGTCTTTTCATTGTGATGTTTGTGAATTTGCTAAGCATCATCGTGTGTCTTTTCCTTCTAGTATTACTAAGAGTGTTGAACCTTTTGATCTTATTCATTCTAATGTTTGGGGTCCTTCTAAGGTCCCTTATTCTTCTGGAAATAAATGGTTTGTTTCTTTTATTGATGATTGCACTCGTGTAACTTGGGTTTACTTAATGCGTGAAAAGTCTGAGGTACCACATCTGTTCTTTCAATTTTATAAAATGATTGAGACTCAATTTTGTAAAAAAATCAAAAGACTAAGGACAGATAATGGTACTGAATATGTCAATCACTCTTTTTCCCAATTTATACAAAATCAAGGTATAATTCATGAACTTACTTGTGTAGACACCCCTCAACAAAATGGGGTTGCTGAAAGGAAAAATCGCCACCTTCTTGAAGTTGCTCGTGCCTTACTGTTTCAAACACATGTACCCAAATGCTATTGGGGAGATGCCATTCTTACTGCAGCGTTCTTGATCAATCGTCTACCCACTCGGGTTCTCGATCATGTAAGTCTTATTCACTCCATGACTTCTTTTTTTTCCTTTTGTTCCAACTTTGCATAGTCTTCCTCCTCGAGTGTTTGGGTGTATTGTTTTTGTTCATATTCATAAACAGCATCGCAGTAAGTTGGATCCTAGGGCTCTTAAATGTGTCTTCCTTGGATATGCTCCTGATAAGAAGGGCTACAAGTGCTATCACCCTGGAAGTCGAATTTTTTTTGTTTCTATGGATGTTACATTTCAAGGATCTGAGTCTTTTTTCCAAGGTCCTCATCTTCAGGGGGAGAACAATTCACCAGAAGACTCATCACCTTCCTTCTTTGAATCTTCAGTGTCTACTCCTTCACCTGTGTCAGTGTCTCTTCCTCTTGTTCTTGTTCCTAATGTGTCTATGTCTGATCCTCCTGTAACTGATCCTCCTATGACTGATACATCAAGTACACCAGAGATACGGAAGATTGTAACACCTGAATTGGTATATCAAAGAAGGAAACAACCCACATTGCCTCAACAGCAACCTCAATCGTCTGAATCACTGGTAAGTCCTGAATCTCATATTTCTGATCATGATTTTAATACTTCTGATGACATGATTTACCCATTGCTTTAAGAAAAGGAAAAAGATCTTGTTCCAAGAAAACTTGTTCTTCCTGTCCCTCTTGTACTCAATACCCTATCTTCCATTTTGTTTCCTCTGCTAATCTTTCTGTGCAGCACAAAAGCTTTGTTTCAGCACTAGATTCTACTTCAATCCCAAAATCAGTACATGAAGCTTTGAAAGATGGGAATTGGGCTCAAGCCATGCAAGAGGAGATGAATGCGTTGGAGAAAAATAAAACATGGGAGGTTATTGATAGACCCAACGGAAAGAAAGCAGTAGGGTGCAGATGGGTTTATGCACAGAAATATAATTCTGATGGCACTCTTGAGAGATACAAGGCTCGATTAGTCGCCAAAGATTACACTCAAACCTATGGCATTGATTATGAAGAAACCTTTGCTCCAGTTGCAAAGATGAATACAGTGAGAATCTTGTTGTCCCTTGCTGCCCATTACAATTGGGATATAAATCAATTTGATGTGAAAAATGCTTTCCTCAATGGTGAGTTAGAAGAAGAAGTCTACATGGAAATCCCGCCTGGTTTTGATTCTGCGAAGGGGGAAAATAAAGTTTGTCGATTAAAAAAGGCCTTGTATGGATTGAAACAGTCACCTCGTGCTTGGTTTGGAAGGTTTACTAAGGTTATGATGACCTTAGGATATAGACAGAGTCAAGGAGATCACACTCTTTTCTTCAAGCACTCCCAAAATGGGAAACTTACTGTGCTCCTTGTATATGTTGATGATATTATTATCACAGGTGATGATTTTGTGGAGAGACAGATTCTGCAGACACGACTTGCCTCTGAGTTCGAAGTCAAAGACCTTGGGAAACTGAGATATTTCCTAGGGATAGAAGTAGCTCATTCAAGCAAAGGAATTTTTATCAGTCAGAGGAAATATGTTTTGGATCTTCTCAAAGAAGCAGGGAAGCTCGGGTGTAAACCCTCTAATACTCCTATTGAGCAGAATCACAAGATAGGCTTTGAAGAGAGGAGTCCTCCAGTTGATCAAGGACAATATCAACGGCTAGTTGGAAAATTGATATATCTGGCTCATACTAGGCCAGACCTAGCTTATGTTGTTACTGTTGTCAGTCAGTTTATGCACGATCCAAAGGAGAAACACATGCAGGCAGTAGAGAGAATTCTTCAGTATCTTAAAGCTACTCCTGGTAAAGGATTGTTATTCCGACGTGATGGTAATCTCTCTTTAGAAGTCTACATTGATGCTGATTATGCTGGATCCGTGACTGACCGTCGTTCTACCACTGGTTATTGCATGTTTCTTTGCGGTAACTTGGTGACATGGAGAAGTAAGAAACAAGATGTGGTTGTCAGATCAAGTGCAAAAGCTGAATTTTGAGCTATGGCTCAAGGCATTTGTGAGTTACTGTAGCTGAAAATTGTACTTGATGATCTCAAAATAAAATGTGAGGGACCTATGAAGCTGCTATGTGATAATAAGTCCGCTATTTGTATAGCTCATAATACAGTTCAACATGATCAGACTAAACATATTGAGGTCGACCGCCATTTCATCAAAGAGAAACTTGATAGCGGGTTGATTACCACTCCATACATTCCCACTGGGCGTCAATTAGCTGATCTATTGACAAAGAGACTTCCTTCAGATAGATTTCAAGAACTTACTAGCAAGCTGGGAATGATAAATATCTATTCCTCAGCTTGAGGGGGAGTGTTGTAAATATTAGGTCTTTTATTATTATTAGTATTTGTTGTATTGGGCCAAGCCCATTAGGTCAAGAATTAGGTTTTTTAGTCTCTATAAATAGAGACCTCTTTGTATCAGATTAATACACAATTCAATAATATTTCAAATACCCTTTTCTTTCGAGTGCCTCTAAAATTACAAATAAGCTGGCCTTCAATTGGATGTTACGCCTTGGCTACATTGCATAATTTAGAAATATTTGCATGTAATAACTTTATTTCTAGGTTACAGACAAAGCAATACCTTTATATTCTCAATAATGCACTATGCCTTTGTCATTAATTGGTTTCTTGTGATATTTTGCAGGAGACTATAGTCTTGAATCTCTTCTGGAAATGATTGCTTCACATTTAGATGCTACAGATGCAGAGTACAATACATGGAGGGTGTTCTCTTCATGTTTCTTTAGACTATCTCACTATGAAGAGGACTGCATGTCTGCATGCCCCGGTAAACATGAAGATGGACATAGGCAACATTGTTCCTTCAGCAAAACCCCAACAATGTTTACAAAAATATCAGGAAAGTCTTGGAGGCTTCGCTGTAGGTGGTGGTTAACAAGACATTTCAGCAATAGCAAGCTTGAATCAGAGATTGAAGCTGGTATATATTTTGAGAGTTTAATTTTGATTTACAATGTGAGAAATTATTTTACACTATCATCCAAATATATATTGTCATATTGTTTGAAGAGTTTGACTATGATATAACTAACTATGGGGATCAATCTCTTTCAATGATATTGCAAGACATGATTGGATGATAGCGTGAAAATTTTTTACACTTGAGTATATGAATCAATTTCACTAGACATGTTGCAACACATTCACGTACTATTATTGTTTTATTTTAGCAATGTTAATTTGTTTTACCAAATGTTATATGGAGCAGGTGATTTGCAGCTACTCGCATACAAAGCAGCATGTGCATCCTATATGTATGGACAGGAATTCAGCTATGTTGCGAAGGCTTATTCTCATTTAGAAAAAGAAAATGATAAGGACTTGCTGTTGTTTTTGGATGAACACAAAAAAAAATCATTTGGATTTTATAAGAAGTTTCAAAAGAAAGCTATATATATAACATAATAATATGATATATTTATGGGTTTTATTAATCTCAGGTTAAGGGAGATAAGTTATCTCATGTCATAGAGATAAATTTGTGGACTCCACCATCTGAAAAATAAAAAGAAAAGAAAAGAAAAAGGTGACATAGTTATCGAAGAGTGTGTAGGAGAGAAAGTTATTACATGTAGTATAAGAGTAGTTTTTTCCTATATTTATTGCATAGAACTAATCGTTATTTGCTTGCTTTATCTCTGTTTGGATGGCATTTATGGTTTCAACCTTATTTACTGTCTGCAACTTGTAAAATTCATATGCTTATTGTCTGGTGAAATATCAACTTGACTTCAAAAAAAAAAAAGGGGGCAGAATTTTACCTTAAAAACAAAAAATGGGAGAATGAGTAAAAGAACGGGCGAAATAAAAAAAATGCATAAGTTTAAATGACAATACATAATAAAATGTATTTTATTTTACACAAAACTTAAAAACATAATAAAATATAATTTATATTATCTAAAATTGGAAAAAGAATAGGAAGCAAATGGTAACACTCGAAATAAAATAGGTCAATTTCCCAGCAGTCTTAAATATTTATTTGACCCTGAAATTTTTTTTTTGGTAAAAATTTGACCCTGAAAGTAAATAAAGCGGAAATTGCATTGACATTTTTTTTATTTAAAAAATTATACTTACCTCCGTTTTTTAAGTACATGTATTTTTTATTTTTATTTTTTTAAAAAAATAAGGGTATTAAAGTGTAAAACCAATTGATAAAGTAAGAGGAATGTAATTTTTTTTTTTTTTTTTTTTTTGAAGAGTAGTGCCAATGTAATTAGAGTTAATCCATTGGAATGCGGTCTAATTTTCGTTTAAGTTAAACTTGACAAATTATTTTTTGAATTAGAAAGCTTTTATCTAGTGAAGGCCATCTCCGGTATGTTCAAATATCATCCAAGATTTATCATGCAATTTTTATTCCTCTCTCCTAGTGAATGGAAGAAGTATGTCACTTTCGCTTTGATTAGATGATGTTTATGTCTCATAATTTTCTTAGTTACACTTCTAGTTTTCCTGTTAGTTACTTGGTTCTACTGTATATGGCTGCACCAGCTCGTGAAGAATTTATGAACCATTTTAATATTCTAGTTGAAAAAATCTCGTTTTTTGTGTGGATGTCAAAGAAATATTAGTTAGTTTCTAAATTATGTCCAACTCATAATTTGTGTATTATGATGGCAATATCAAAACTAGTGCAGCTTTAGTGGCTTATGCCTCAAGTGATGTACCACCACTACTACCTTTGAACAACTTAAGAACCTAATCCTGGCACGTTAAGCGCAGGCCTAAAGTTTATGTTATTATTATATGCAGCAGCCTTAAACGGTTAACATGCGATACAATGTTTATGTAAATATAATATGGATTCGCATGCAGATAAGTTATTTGCAGTAAGCTTAATACGACGTCATTTTGGGACGGAAATCATGATATTTTTGTAATTTTAATTTATTTCAGGGTTATTATAGTCTTTATAATTATAAGTTTCTAATCTTCCAATCTCAAAACAACGTCGTTTTGAAAGTAAATGCAGACAATTTATCTGCATTAACTGCAGAAATATTTTTCTGATATAATATCAAACAAATTAAGTATCCGCTGTTTAAAATCAAAGCATGATACTTATCACCCTAAGTTGAGAATTTTCATGGATTCCATACGTCAATTTAGAACCGAAAAACTAAAGGATCTTATTGTTATTTGGGAAGGGGAAGCTACTTGATATTTTGATGATTCTATTATGGAAAATTACTCTTTTGGTGAACAAGAAACACCATTTTTGCATGTGACTCCTTAAGCTTTTAATTTTTTTTCTCAATTTAATCCTCGAATAATCTAGTTTATTTCAACTTGATTTTCTTTAAGCAGAAGGACCATATTGAGTCATTCAAAGCACTCCATTATTTAATTGAAAAAATTAGTTTAGGAACCACATTGACAAACATTTTACAATTTAAGGACAAAATGGAGTATACTCTTTATTGGATTTTATAATTTGATCTCGTCAATATCTTATTTTGTTTAAGGGTATATCAAAAGTTATGTTACATGATGTAAGATAATTTTTCTATACACACAATTGAGAAAAGAGATGAGAGAGAAAAATCATGGAATGAGACTCACATAAAATTGTGTGTAGGAAAGTTATGTTACATCACGTAACATAACAAATATAAAATCCTTTATTTAATTAGAACCTTAAAGCAAACTATTAATAATTGGAGTATATTTTTCTCACGTTACATGAGATAACATAACTCTCATTTATACATTAAAATTTGTGCCAATATTTATTTATTTATTTTTTAAAAGAGTGAGCCACATATAGGGTGTAAATAGGCTAGGCTAGGCTAGGCTTTGGCTTAAATAGGCCAGACCTGTATAAAAAATATTGAGTCTAGCCTGACCTGTTAGCCTGTGTAGGCCCCAAATTATAAGTTTGGTCTGCCATATATTTAAAAAATAAAAACCTTGACCTAGACCTGTTTAAGCCTATAAACATTCAATAATTAAAAGAATAACTAAAATAATATTATTTTATTATTCAAAATTATTAAAATAATAATGTTATTTATTTTATTTAAAATAAATAATATGATATAGGTCGCCGGCCTGTAGGCTTATAAGCCCGACATATACAAAAAAAGTCTATAGCATGTTTTTTAAATATGTTTTTTTAAAACCTAGGTCTATTCTATTTTACTATTTGTAATAGGCCAAATCTGACCTAATATAGGCGAAGTCGTAGGTTCCTGTAGGCTGACCTAGCCCATTTATACCCCTAGCCACATATACTTTATGTCTATTACATGAGCTAACATGTATCCTACAACATTAGATTTTGTGTTCACCTTAACAATTTTATGTCAAGTTTTAATTGCTTGTTAATCAAACTATTCTTATCACAATATTCCCAAGTCTTAGGGCCTGTTTGGTGTGACGTATAAGATCTGATAGTATAAGCTTATACTATACGTTATGACATTTTCAGTTGTTTGGTGTGACCATCGTATAGTATAAGTTTATACAGCAGGATCCCTTAATACATCAAAACGATGTATAACTTAATCCGGCCTAAGAGAGATGAATAAAGCCTGATAAGAGGTTGATGTATTAATTTCGTTGACTAGTGTACTTCTCAAAAATTAATATATTATTTTAATATTAATATATTAAAATAAAAATTAATTTTTAAAATATTGAATATTTTTGTTTTTATAAAAATTAATTTATGTTTTAGACACACTTATCAATAAATTTTTATAAAAATTAATATTATATGATATTTTTTGAAGAACTATATAAATTATTTATTAAAGGATATTTTTATTAAAAATTTATTTTTATCCTATATAGTATTATACGGTACATTACCAAATATTAAATGATATTATCTTATACAATATATTATTTATATAATACCGTACCAAATGTTGGATAGTATTAAAATTCAATCAGGTCTTATACAATCAGACCTTATACTATCAGGTCTTATACTATCAGACATTATCCTATACTATGCACCAAATATGCTCTTAATTAATTAATTGTACAACTTGGTGGAATAAATGTTGACCATGCCAACTAATCAAAATGTGACCAGGTCACATCGTTTGATTGGTTTGTAGCTAAAGCGTGACCAAACCACTCCATCCCGGTCCAACAGCAGTTTGGTCCGATTTTCATAACTAAGTTTAAAATAGTGCCGCTTAATAATTTAATATAGTTATTTTACATCTTGATAAATTTAAGGGGCTATATGTACCATATTCTCTTATTTTAATAATGCTTTTCACATACACCCTATATCTCCTCCTACTTATGAGTCAGCATTAATTTCACGTTTTTGGCTAACATCAGAAACGAAAATATCCTGCCAAAAATGCCTTCATGCCATCTAAGCACGTGTAAAAAACAAGTCAATGAAGACTTTCACTGAGGTCAAAGGCATTGTGGAATTGGTAACTTGAGTCAATTAAGGCGCGTTTACATATTTTGTAAACGTGACAATTATTAATTTCCCACGTGCTGTGCAAGTCAACAATGATTGCTCAATGTATCTAAGGCAGGCAACTATATGTAATTATCATAGTAAACTAAGATAATTAACAAGAAAAAATACTCTTAATATCTATTTGATTATCGTTGGATCAATTTAAAATCAACAATTGAAAAAGATAAAAAATTAGCTTAATTTTAAATTCATTTAACAATAACCAAACAGATAATAAGAGTGGTAAATTTGAAATAGTGATAAATATAACGACTCCCAAATAACAATACAAATTAGTATGCTTTTGACATCAATGAATTAGTTTAAAGAGTTTTATAATTCTCAAGTTATATGAGAATTGAAATCTTACGTTATAGAGACAAAAAAACATATGAGACCCATATATTAAAAAAAATTATGTATAAAAACATGTCAACACGAAAATCGAAAGGTGTGTAGGAAGATTTCAATTCTCATGTTGAATGAGAATTATAAAAACCTAGTTTAAAATGCAAAATTATAGTTCTAGAACATAACCGGGCATGCATACCACCTCAAGAGAACATGCAACCATATACAACACACGGGTGGTTATGAGACCTACAACCATACACAACAAAATAATAATAAATGAAAAACAGTAGTGGTGTAATTACCTGAGGTTATTTCATCAAACAGAACAAAGTCTGTACAGGTTGATAGATACAAAGTTCTTGGTGCCAACAATAAATGAGTTGGGCAGTGTGACTGTCTATATATGTGCAAGTACATATACAAATTACATAACAAGATATGAATTATGTTCAAAAATAAATTTGCCAAGAAGGCCACAAGACAGGAATAGAGAAAGATGTTGACTTCATTGATTTCTACACATCCCTCCTTCCAGGATTCAAAGCTTCTGATTTGCATATGGGGCAGACATTTTTGACAAGCAACCATTTCCTTAAGCACTCTGCATGGTATTCATGCTCACATCTAAGTATTCCAATCTTCTCTTGGTTCTTGTATTCATCCTGTGGAATTTTATACAAAAGTCCAATTAATGGAGCATAATTCATTATTAGTACATCAAAGGCAGAACTATCTCCCAAAGTTAAACCGAATGAAATATCATCTCCAAAAGTTTATACCTGGCATATTATACACGAATCAGTTTCCTGATCATCAGAAGGTGCCTCCTCAAGATTAATAGCAGTAGCAAGCGTTAAATAAGTTTTTGTCTTCAATTGAGTTGTAATTGTCTCCTCAGATAAACCAGTGCTTACATTGCCAATCCGTTCACCCAATGCAAGAAGATCCTGCGGTCAAATTTCAGGTGTAAAATTTTATAATTTTCCATAATCTCTAAAACTTTATTACCCTAGACTTCACACATGTCCACATTGATAGGAAAAATACAATATCAATCTTAGTGTACTTGCCTCGTAAGACATATCCTCTATGTCCAAGCGCATATCTCTGTGATGGTCAACCAAATTTCCCACTTCATCAATTAAAGCAACATCCTACTCGAATAAGCTTTAATTGTTAAGAAAATAACATGATTGTAACGTGAAGAAAGTATTATTGTTTCTACATAAGGACAACATTCAGAGTAAAAAAGTAGTTAATAGGACATATTACATCAACTTGGAGAAAGCCCACGCGCGGAAGACTTCGATGGCCAAGAGTTGTCTCTGGCATGATGCCTCTATGAGGTCGGTAAATCCGGAGGGCTGCTGATGGAGCAGGGCCAACATGCCTAGGGCCCATCTCAAAACCAGTCTGTGTAGGGATAGCAGCACTTCGTGAAGGATTTGTTGGAACTCTAAATGAAGCTGCAGTTGCGGGAGGGTGAAAGTTGATACCGTGGCCTCTTACTCCTTGCATGGGCAATGCTGGATGATGATAATTATGGTGCTGTTGGTTGACAGGAGGAGGAGGAGGAGGAAACCTAAGGCCATTTCTATTGCCAGCTGGATCATGATATCTCTGCAAACCCATACTTGCATTCTCTAATGAACTTCCGTTTACATTGGGTGCTGGAGAACAATAGGGACAGACAGACAGATTAAACTCATAACCAACATAACAAATTCAAAGATATACTTGTGTGTATAGTCAGTCACTTAATTTACACCATAGGAGGAAGATCATACACAGAAAAAACACATGCATTTACTCCAGTCTTATGCACAAACTGAGTGTCACTAACAAGACTTCTTATAAATTTATTGCTTGGTTGAAAATACCACATCCAAAAAGCTGTAGTTTCCAGCTTTCATCAGGAAGCCTGAAAAGAGCTTCTTACATGTTGTCACAAATTATTTACTTACAGGATATCAAATAATGATACAAAATTGCTAAAAGGAGAACCTCAAACAGGGAAAGAGAAAAAAAAAAAATCTTTACCTTGTATATAAGGCATTGGAAGAGACTGATTCCAGGTTGTGGTATGGCCATCATTGTTATTACTATTCAAATGCGGGTCCAACCAGGGAGGAGGAGCTGGCTGAAAGTGCTGCCCTAAATAGTTTCCATGAATCAAATGGTTATGGTCATGCACCATGATAGACTCGCCTGATCTGCTCCATGCACTAGCATGTGGTCCTACTTCCACAAGTGAAGGGACACGGAATGAAAATGATGCAGTATCCATCATAGCAACCCCATCAGTGTGTCTTGCATTAGGGGGAGCAATTGAAGAACTAGCAGAAGCATTAAAATACTGGTAATTTCCTCTAATCCCTTCAGCACTTTTCCTTTTGTATGGACCTCTGACATCATCCACGAAACCGGTGCTTCTTCCGAAATTATCCGAAGAAACTCCAGAGGCTGCAAATGTGCTTGGACCTGGCAACTGATCAGAAGCTCTGTGATTTAGAGGCAAAGGGAATACACCAGTACTAGAAGAAGGATTCATGCCAGAATAATATAAGTTGGCTGCAGCTGCAACACCAATATCAAGATTATGTTGAGGCGGAATGCCATTGTATTGTGTAACCCCATACACCCTAGCATTGTCATAAGCATCTGGTAAATAGTGGGAATCAACATTAGTTGTGTTCCCTGAAGCTGTCACCAAGGTGCGGATATTAGGCTGTGAGATGCTGGTGGTGCCTCTCAAAAGGATACAGGGTTCAGAATGAAAATAGCCTTGCCTTTGTTGATCCATTTCTGAATCCGTCATCTGATCCATAATGTAGAGATTTGCTTATGCAAATTAATCCTAAAATTTCAGGCAGGGTGAGTAAAACCAGTCAGATACATAAGAAATAAATTAAAACTGAACATAAGATAATAACGAAGCACAAATTCTGCACAAGATAAAGGGTCATCTGGTCCATAATGTAGAGATTTGTTTATGCAAATTAGTCCTTAAATATCAGGCAGGGTGAATAAAACCAGTCAGTTACATAAGAAATAAATTAAAAACTGAACACATGAAATAATAACAAAGCACAAATTCTGCACAAGATAAAGGGTACCGGGCAGTCAATTTTTCACATTCTAATATTTCATATATCAACATTAGACAGTGGATAACCTGTCCCTTAGACAAATAAGAGAAATAACTTATGATACATACATAGGACATGTAAGATGCAGCTTCATCTTTCAAGAAAGAGCAAACTTGAACCAATAAGGTACGATCATGAAGGGAAGAAGGCGTAAAAGCAATCCAAGTCCAAATATAAAACACCAATAAAAATATCCTTCTGAGTTAAAACTAGTCACCCCTGATAAAATTCCTTCAAACATGTTAATAATAACCCCATAATCATCATTAAAACATGAGAAGTTCAAAGTAATGAATTTCAGAGCCCTTGTGAATTATAACAATCATTAAATATATACATAAACAAAAATAACATCAAAGAGACCAAAAAAAACATAAAAATATAATTTAAAAAAAAAAATTATTCTTAATCCATAGCATCCTCCCAAATACACCACCCATCAAACAACACTAAAAGAACAGAGAATAAAACTTACCTTGTTATCATCAAAACAAGAGCTTGCAGCCTCTAAGTTTCAGATATCAATATTACTTACAAGGAACACCCCCAAAATCAACTCTGTTAAAAATTCACACAAAAAAAATTAATTTTTTAAATTAAAAAAAAAAAGCAAATTTATTAATGGGGTTGAAAGGAGAACGTCAGAAATTAAAATCGGATGAATGTGGTCGCAACCCACAAATGCAAGTTCTTTCCTTTCATCGAAAAACAAAAAATAACGAGATTTTAACCCTAGATAGCCACAGAAAAAGCACAAAACTTGTAGTAAAAAAAATTGAAAATTTGATTTAAAGAAATTCAATTACCAGAGAAAGAAACCGAGGGAAGCGAAGAATGATCACGATCAGTGATTGAAGGATCGGAGAGGGGAAGGAACAATGAATAGAGAGAGAAAGAGAAAGAGCGCGAGAGAAGAAGAGAGAGGAAGAGAATGAATATGAAGAAGAGGATCGTGTCTTTCATTGGAGAGAAAATTTCATCTGTCTTTTTATTTTTATTTTTCTTTATTTTCTTGTAATTATATATATTTTTTATATAGTGTTTTTCTTTATTTTTTTTAGTCATTATAATATTAGCAGTAGTGATTAATTGTAGGAGAAAAAAAAGTGAAATTTTTTTATATATTTTTTTTGGTAAACAAAAAAAAAGTGAAATTTTAATTAGCAAATTTAGAACAAAATATAAATTATCTTTTTTGTTTCTCGAGTCGGTTTCTTGAATCATTGGAATTATTTGACATCTACGGCAAGTCACATGGATTTCCAAAGTAATTAAGGCAGATATTATTTTCATTAAACTTATTTTGCTTCTTATAAAGAGAAACAAATTTGTTAAATTTTCTACTTTTTTTAATTTTTTATTAATATAAGGTAGGTTTTTTTTAAGAAAAGAAAAAAAAAAAGTTAATTGATGACAGTAAACCTACAAATTTAGATTGGGTAAAGTGGGTGGATACCTAAGAAAGCTAGTTTTTCGTTTTTAATGTGAGTGTGAAAGATTAATTGAATATGGTAATTGAAAAAATTGACTAGTTTTTAGATTGAAACCCAAGGGTAGCTAAAACAAAATAAATAAATAAACAAAATAATAATAAGGAAAAGTATTTATCATTTTAAATAACACAATCTTGTGTATTTTTAATTAAATGACTGTATTTTTATACATATTTAATAATTTTTTATATTCTTTTTTCTCCACAAAATTAGGAAGAAAGAGAAAGAAAATATTGTGGAGAAGAGATAAGGTAAAAATCACCAAAATATAATTATTTTACTTGAAATAACATAAAATTATGTCATTATTAAAATGATAAATATTTTTCTAAATAATAATAACATAAAAGGATAGAATTTATGACATTGGATAGTATATAGATATCTATATGTAACAATTTATCAACTAATTCTTGGAAATTTGACTTCCTATATTGTGGGTTTTAATTGGTTTGTTATTGTTAAACTACCAAAAGAACTCACCTCACAACCAACGCTAGCATAGAAGGTATAAAAAAATGCCAGTTGCTATCTCACGTAACATGTATGATTTAAAAAAAAAGAAAAAGAGAGGCATAAGTTAAAGTATTTAATTTTCTAATTACATGAATTGATACTACTATTTGTTTCCTCGTGTTTTGAAATTATTTTTATATAATCTCAAGGTTGTAAGAAATTGCGTGTAGGCCCTTCGGATGAGATTAGGTATTTTAGGTTTCCAATCCAATCATGCATTGTGGCATGGCGGTGATTAAAACATACCCACTTCCATACATTAAAAATTAGTTTTGATTCTAAAGCAACAAACTTCGTTTTCTTCTTCTTCATACAATGTCATTTTGTCTGAATTTTTTATAGTATATTTTGTCACTGTAAAACTAAAAATAAAAAATCTTTAATAATGTGTATTTGTGTGTTTAATTTGTTATGTAAGGGTTGCAGGTGCGATAAATAAATAATGGTCACAAAAAGGGAGGTGTTCTTAATGGTTAGAATACGTTATTAAATGAAAATACATATATATGGGAAAGGTGAAAAGTAGGATATAATAAGTGCCAAAGTATATTCTTTCTTTATCTTTTTAATTTTAATTTTAATTTTAATTTTAATTTTAATTTTAATTTTTATCCTTCAAAATGGCTCATAGAAAGATGGCACGACATGTTGAAGTGGGGCCTCTATACTCCGAGCCGCAAACAAATGATTAAACGTGGGTCTTCACTTTTTTTCTCGGGTCCTTAATCCTTAGCTACCCTCATCCCACTATTCCTATCCCATGTGCGGCAAAGGACACCATTCATACCACCAGAACATCATTTAATGGGAAAAATATTTGTAATATGTAAGGTAGAGTGATTTTAGTTAAAAATTATTTTTTATTTAATATTTTAAATAAAAAAATTCTTATTTTTCCAATTATAATTTTTATTAGAGAAAAATATTTCTCAAACTGATTGAGATATATTTTTTTCCAATTGCTTCAAAACTATGTCGTTTTGTTTATTTATTTTATTATATTAATTGATTCACTTTTAAATGGTTATAATTTTTTTTTCTCTTCTTTTATTATTATTGATCTGATAAAGTTATCTTAAACAGCTTGAGGAACGTTATTACGTAGTTAACTCTTTCTCTTCTCACAAAATACAGTAATTTGATTAAAATAACATATTCCTATATACTTTAAAAAGATAAACACAATTATATCGGGAAGTTAAAAAACTGATAAATGAATTTGTGGAAGATAGAAGTCATTCATGTGCTCACTAAACATATATATATATATATATATATATATATATATATATATATATATAAAAAAATGTTATATTTATAATATATTTTTATTTTTAACATCTTATAACCATTTTTTAACATTGACTTTTGCTAATCAACGGTTATTATTTTTGTAAATCAAATTCTAATTAATTATTAATTAGTAATAAATGATAACTGATGATTGGAAGAAATGAACGGTTAAGATATGATTGTAAAATGTTGTAAACAAGAATAGATTATAAGTATAACCTTTCACTCTCTATATATCTTAGTGTGTATGGATCATAATCTTTTTACACTTGTGCGATTTAAGTGAATCGTATATCTATATCGTATGGATACAAGCTCAAAGATATCTATGAGAAAGATATTTTATTGGCTTAGAGCCAATGTACCAATTATTGTGCACAAGTAACAAGCTTATAGCAAAGACATGAGTGTGTGCACAGTGTTAGTAACAATAGTAAATAGGTTAAAAGTGTATACCTGGAGTCTTTGGCCTCTTATTTGTAGAGTTTACATTTGTGGATTTACAATTAGATATCCCTTGATTTATATGATAGCTGTCTTATTTGTCGGAAATAAGGATCTTATTCCTTGATCTTTCTTGTATTATGTTTTTATGATAAGATTAAGATGAATTATGATTCCTTATTGGATATGTGGTTGAGATATGGATCTAATCTATAACAACACTAATATAAATTATACTTTCAGTATTAGTCGTTAATTTATATTAAATGATTTTCATTTATTAGATATATAAGTCATTAGATGAAAGCAAATTAGTGACCAATATTTAAAATATGACTTCTTATTCTTATACCGGTATAAGAATAATCTAGATAGATAGACATACACCAATACCATTTAATTTTATCTAATTTTTTATCTTATTTCTTATTTTTAAAAAGTTTATACAGGTGATATTTTCGTAATTATTAAAAAAAAGAAATAAAAACACAAAACGTTTTCTTGATACAAAGACGCCTTGCTTTCACATTTCCCATGTGCTTGAACTGATGGACCATTAATATATGTTCAATTAACTGAAAGGGCACAAGGACAATCCTGAATCCAAATTTGACAACTTTTTAAAATAAAGTGTATTATTGGAAAACGCAACTAGTTTCCCATCCTAGCTTGCAAACTAAACCAAAGTGTGCTTCAAACAGTTTCCTTAAGAACAAGATTACAAGATTCTCTTAATATTATCTGCTTCGTTCAGTTTGCAATTTCCGTACGCAATAGCGTTCTGATTATATTCTCACTTTTTAAACAAGCATCCATCAAGAAATCATTCGTTGGCATTTTGAGAATGTTCCACCATGCAAAACTTTCTACTATTTTTTTTTTTAATTTGGTTTTTTTGGATTGAGTTAGGTCCTCAAATATTTTCATAATATAGACGAGAATATATATATATATTAATCTCGAATCGAGCAAAGTGATAATTATTTAATTCTCACCCCAAATTTGAACCCTCTCCAACTAAAACTTTGCTGGCTAGAATTGTGGGGTAAGGAATACTTCCATTTGTTTATAAATAGATACCAGAAGAACATTTTAGTCTTTAAATGATGCAAAATTAAGGTGAACAAGGGACGTAGAAGTTGAGCTACAAGAAAGTATATTCCTTGCATATGCTCAAAGAAAGATTATACCTTGTATTCCAAATGAAACAAATAATAATATAAGTAGTTCACACCATACATATAACATTCGCAGGCCAAACATTTCCTTCGTATCAAAACAACTGTAACAGTCACTCTTCTAAGATTCCTGGTCTCTTTTTAATGGGAAAAACTATTCTTATGCTACGTGTGGTAACTTTCTCTCCTACACATTATTCGATAATTGTGCCACCTTTTTCTTTTCTTTTCTTTTTATTCTTCAGGTAATGAAATCCACAAATTTATCTTTATAACATGAGATAACTTATCTTCTTTAACATGAGATTAATAAAACCCCTTTTTGATTCCAAATTATACAAACATCAACTTTTTATAAACCGTTCTTTTCCCTTCTAATTGAGAGGAAGAGAGTATGATGTTCTCGTCTTCTCGAGATGGTAAGGTGTGATCAACCAATATATATTCAATGGACGTTTTAAATTGGTTTAATATTTCTCATGTTGTAGGGGATAAATTTATCTTTTATATACGCATAAAAATTGTGGGATCCATGTGAAGTCATGTGAGAAGAAGAGAAAGGGATAAAAAAATATGGGTCGTGTACATTTTTGTATGTATGTAGGAGATAACTTTACCTCTCATAATATGAGAAATATTAAATCATTTTAAATTTAAATTTTCTTTTAATGAATTATATTTTTTTTTTTACAAAAATCGGATGAAAATGGCAGGTTATTTTTATACGGTATAAAAATAAAAAGTCTTTAATTTTTATATGTTATTTTTAAATCCAATTGCCCTGAAATGTTTATTTGTTAAACTAGACGTGTGTGTCTTTAATTTGCAACAAACCCCATTCAATTTGGAGTTCTACACATCCAGATATAAATTTTTGAAAACAGGACATATTTGAGGTTTATAGGTTTCACGAATTTTATATCACTTCCAATTATTCAAAACTAACTCAATCAACTCCATACCCATTAAATACCATGAATACACATCAAAACATAACATATACAGATGATTTAAAATCATACATAACAGCCCCCTTTTCATGAAAACCTACGTTTGACAACATAAAATCCAACCATTAGAAGCAGAGGCAGACCTAGGTTGTTACATATGTCCGCAAGTGCGGACATAAGATTTTAGGGTTTTTTTTTTTTTTTTGCAGGTTGTTCTTATTTGTCTCTTGATTCAATATTTATATTAGGAGTAAATACTCTTTTAAATCCTCAATAAAAATACTATCCCCACTTTAGTCCCTTATAAAAAAAATTAGTCTTGAGATTTCTAAGAAATTCAAAGTAGATCAATTTAGTTAAAATCGTGATCCCTCACAAATTCAAAAAAGACCCACATTAATTGTTCAAAAGGACTAAAATGTGCCCACTTTAAATTTCATAGGTACCAGGTCACTAAAATTTTTTTGTAAGGGACTAAAGTGGGGACCGAATTTTTTGTTAGGGATCAAAAAGAGTATTTACTCTTATATTAGTTAGCAACGTAGCAACGTACATAAATGATTAAAACAACATAGCAATGCAAATTGATTAGAGAGAAAACTTATTCTTCCTCTCCTGTCACGTACACATTCTCATGCTCTCTTCATCCTTTGTTTTTTTTTTTCATTTTTCTAAAAAGAGAGGAGTGATTGCAAGTCTGACATTCTCAAATAAGTTAATATCTAGAGACGAGGCCTTCACTGTGATTTCGCTTGACTTCTGTACATGTAGTGTTGACTTTTTTATTCACCATTATAAAATAAATTGATGATATATGGATGTACTGGAGTATATTCTAATATTTATTTTGGAAGATTGGTAAGATTTAGGGAGGAATGATTAGTCAAACTATTGCCTGCAGCTTCTTATGGAATCAACTAAAGCGTTAACCAAACTGTCTTTACAAAAAAAAAATTCAGGGGCGCTGCTCCCGAACCCCCACCACTAAATGTGCGGACATAAAACTTTGTTCCTGGGTCCGCCACTGATTAGAAGTATAGTTTGTTATCTCCAATGAGTTCCTCACAAACTAGAGATGATTTTCTAAGCCTTAAACACCTTAAGGCTTCACTTTTTCATTCATGAACAATAACAGGGCAGCAAGCTTGATCGAGGAAAAACAAAAGAGCTGGATGTGTTTGCAAGGTTAAAACCTTAAACTTTTATGAAGAACTCTATGTCTAAAAGTGCTTAAAACCCATTGAACCAACCTTGTTCTTCTCTCCTATGTCCTCCATGGTTTTGAGAGGAAAATGTGCAGATTTTTGGTCTTCAAATGGAAGAGTGGTATACTTAAAGAAAAGCTAAGTTACACAAAATTTACTTTAACTTTACTTTATTGACTTTTGTTTGTTTTTAACCAATAACATTCAATGACTTGTTACACCATCCTTCTTCCTTCATGATGTGCACATCCTTAGTGACCTAGGAATGAGAAGAAATCATATTTTAATACACAAAATATCTATATAACATATTAATAGTTAGCTTTTAAATTAACTAAGTTATCTTTAATTCCATTGGCTAATTAAATCCATACTTTGTCATATTCTTAACAATTAATCTAAACATCATTAGATTAATCTAAAGATACCTTGACTCAATAAAATTTACCACTCAATTTAATTATGTCATCTAATTCAAGTTTAAGACTAATTTTGCTTACTTTTAAGTCACTTTGACTTATATTCATTCTTATTGGTTTATTTTCCTTAAACTTTGACTCATCTTTAATTATTATTCTAATCATTATTAGAATAATCCAAGATCATATTGAACCCACTAAATTCTCTAAAGAATTTACTGATAACATACAATTCAAGTTTTGACCACATCTAGTCTATTTTCCAAATAATTCATGACTTTCTCTATAATGACATATACATCTTGAGTTCTCTTCATACATATATTTATGTACTATATAACTTGCTTGACATGAAATATATCCCTTTGAATCTCAGTATCTCAATTTCATGATCAATGGATCATTACTTGATATTATTGATTACAATTTCTATGAACACCACTTGACCTACTGAACTCTTGCTTGATTTTCTTATTTAATCTAACTTGGTAATGAGGGTTGTTATAGGTATCTTATGTTGTTGGAAGGAGCCTAGGATATTGATCATAGCTATTTTGTTTAGCTAAGTTCATTTTTGTATATTTGGGTTATTTGATGTATTTGTGACAAATGGACATTGTGTAATATTGGATTATGTGTTTGTATGATGGAAGGGATGGACAACCTATTTTGATATCATAATCTATGTCCATTAGGTGTTAATATGTTGGGAAGCATCCCTAAATAACAAGGAACAACCAAGTGTTGTCAAATTTTATTCTGAAAAGTAGGGTCGAATTAGAACGTTCATATCTCCTTTGTTCCTTAATGAAACGGGGCATATAATATATTATTTTAAAGCCCCAAGAGTCTAGTTTCTTGTCCCCAAACCTCAGAATTTTTTGGGCAGTGTAATTATCCCAAATTGTGGCTAGAAATAACGCTGTAGAGACCCTGGAATGTTGATCCTATAAGGTTGTTTCGCTAGCAGAAAGTAGGGGCAACCCTGAGCGGGAATTACCCAGAGTTGGAACAACCTAGAGTGGGAATGCCACATGTTCTGGGCTTAGGAAAATAAGTAGTTTTAGGCTATGTTGGTTTACGGGAACCTCATGGCAGTAGTTAATAAGCAATGTGTAATACAATTGAGCAGAGTTTAAGTAATCCGAAAAGTTACAGCATTATAATTACAGTTTTGGTTTGTTTTAAATACAACAATGATTTAAAGCGAATACATGTAATGTGTAAAAAGAAAAAGTTCAGTTGTATTTTAATTCGACTGCTGTGATTGTAACTACGCTTAATATCATAAGTAATGATAACATACCGGAGTACTACGAGGTGTTACATCTTATGGTATTAGAGCAGTATCTTAGGGAAACTTGTGACTAGTTTTGTATGAGAATTGCTCTAAGAATTCTTTGTGGTTATTGCATGTGTGATCACTGAGTGTGGGTCTGAAAAACTCATTTCTTTGTGTAACATGTGTAGTATCATGATGAGAGCCTGAAGAAACTCTGAGGCAAACAATGGCAATCGTCCGTCAAATCCTGTTTTGGCGGCTTTGGTGAGAAATCATGGTGGCCAAGAGACAACCAATGTTAGTGGACAGTCTGATCTTATGGCAACCATGCAAAGGGAAATGACTACAAACCGTCAAGCAAATAAGATTCTAATGAAAAATAGTCAAGATGCAATGATGGCAAATCAAGTTGTAATGAATTCTATGATGGTTGAGTTGAGGGCTATGAAGGGTGCTAGAAATGAGAATAGACCACTCACTCCACCTTCTCACACTGCTATGCCTCCTCACATGGCAAAGCAATGATCGATGACCATTGGTCAGTATCTTACAAAATTCAATGAATTGGCAAAGTATGCTAATTATGGCCGAGCGTTGCCATCTATGGAAGATCAAGCTGCTAAGTTTGAGTGGGGACGGAATGAGAAAATTTCTAGAAAGGTTGCTAGTAGTTGATCTAGAGATTTCACAACTCTAATGAAGCAATACCGAAAGGTTGAAGACGTCTGCAAGATGCCGAAGAGTAAGAAGACTTCTGAGGTGCAGGTGTCTAATTCTACTAGAGCAACTTGCTCTAGATATTGGAAAAAATAAGAAATTTGAAGTGAAGAACAAAGGAAAAAAGTTGCGGGTTAATTAGTCCGTGGATAAGTTCAAAAAGCCCGGTAATCCAAAGAATACTTCTTCTGAGAGACTTTCTCCCAAGTGTGGAGGGTGTGGTAGAGACTACTCGGGACAATGTTCTACTAGGTAACTGATATATTATAAGTGTGGCAAGACTGGTCACTATTCTCGGGAATGTCCTTAGCGTGACACGAGGGTTTATGTTGCTCAGGCTGTTGTTGTTCCAGCTGCTCCTAAGTCTCAGATTGTTGGTCGGGTCTACACTATGGATCGCCATCTGTAACACCCCAAATTTTAACAATTTATAATAGCATAAATAAATTCAATAATTTTATAAATAATAGCGGAAGTTCAAAATAATCAAATTTGGGAAGTGTTACCGCCGCACTTGTACAGGGACAAGTGCAAGGCTAACTCTATACATTCAAATAAAAATCTAAGACTACAGTTTTTCTTTAATACATAATATTTATGACAGCTAGAAATCCTGAGTCGTATCCTCACTGTCCACTGCTAGCCCGATTCCTTGCCACCTGATTTACTGAAAATCTGCTCCCCCGCAGCCACGCAGGATCATTGCAGTCAAACAAACACAAAAGTCAGCAAAGCTGGTAATCCAAATCCGATATACAAAAATAAATATAACTCATAATAATCCAATAAAATAATATAAATCAAAAATTCAAATCAAACATCAACTTGTTATTAATTATATTAATCTTTATTTAATCCATTTAGTGGGAAGAGAACCATGGTAGACCCGGGAAACCCTGCCAGTCTACCCTGTGACCCGGGAAACCCTGCCAGTCACAAACAAATCACATTGGCCATAATCAATTCACATCTTCCTAGTGTGCACACCTCTTTCCAAAGTTGCTACTAGTATTCCGGGAAACCCTGCCAAACACCACTTTGGAAAGAACGGATACAATCTTTTTCACATCAGTTTCACATCGGAGGCATAAAGCCCAAAAGTTGTGTTCATCACCTTGGGAGGTACCACCCCAAAGCTATCCTCCCACTATTAATTTATTCAATCACATACAATCAATTCAATTTTGTCACGATTCTCATAATTGTCAAATAGTTTTCATGATTTCCACACCAATTTAATCAAGATTATAATTTCCAAAGTCAATCTTTCAATAATATCATAATTTCCAAATCCATCATAATTTTCAAATCCATTATCCAAGAATATCATAATTTTCATATTCAGCATATAACAGAGTAAAACTCGAATCCAATCATCATATCATAATTTTCGAAATCAGAATTCAAAGAGTAAAATCCAAATCCAATCATCATATCATAATTCAAATATTCACATCTATTAGAGTAAAGCCAAAATCCAATAATTAATCCAATTAATTTCTAGAGATTAAAATAATTTAATTTAAATACTATATGAAAACATCCTAAAATTTTCTAAGGATTAAGATTAGATATATCAAACATATAACTACCTAAGGATTAGGATACACCCAATAAAATTTCATACACAACAAATCTACAACCACCTAGAGATTAGGATTACCTGGTCTCCGTTTTCGCTAACTTCTAGAAGAAAAGAGTAATTTAGGGCAGAGAACCGGTTGGTAACCAGAAGAATATAAAATAAATTAAACTAAGTTTTTGAACTAAGAAGAGAGAATAATAGAGGAGAAATGTTGAAGAGTGAATTGGTTTAGTTAGGCTAGACCTCTATTTATAGTTGAAGTTTAGGGCTTACACATTACTGACTCAATGCTGACTCATCATATCTAAACAATTTATGTTTGTTGACTCATCATATCTAAACAATTTATATTTGTTGGCTCATCATATCTAAACAATTTATGTTTGTTGACTCATCATATCTAAACAATTTATGTTTGTTGACTCATCATATCTAAACAATTTATTAATCAATCATTACTAATCAATCATTACCTATCAATCATAAATGCTTAAATCACCAATCAATTAATAATCCAATTAATTACAATTTATCATCTAATATATATATATATATATATACATATTAATATTATGTTATTATAAATAATCTAGAGTATTACAAAGTATCAAAATTATTTTCCAATAGCACTTATATCTCACAAAATAATTTTATCAAAATAAAATTAATATTCTACTTTGTTATCTATCACCATAAAATTTATATATATATATATATATATATATATATATATATATTACTACTAATTTATAGTTTATTATTATTATTATTTTATTAATAAAAATATGGGGTATTACACCATCAATTCGAGAAGGCCCCGAACCTTGTGAAAGGTATTCTTTACATTGATAATTTTGATATTGATGTTTTGTTTGATTCAGGAGCTACTCACTCCTGTATTTCGAATTTTATGGCCTTTGGGCTAAATCTGGCTATGTATAAGATCTCTCCCCAGATGAAAGTTGTCACTGCGACTGGAGACTTGTGAAACTCCTGTTCTATGCAAAGATGTTGCATTTAAGTATGAAGGCCATGACTATGTCATGGATTTTATCTGTCTACCCATGATTAGTCTTAATGTTATCTTGGGTATGGATTGGCTAGCAATGAATTGTGCCATGATAGACTGTTGTGGTAAGAGGATTGTCTTATCTGCTGATGATTCTACTACTAGTTCTTCTTCCTATTTGTCTATGCTTCAAGTTAGAAAAGCTTTGATGGTTGGGGCATTCACTTATGTCTTTGGGGGAGGTTTAGTGAGTGAGACTCATGAAGATATTGAGAATATTTCCGTGGTAAAGGAGTTTGTGGACGTGTTTCCTGATGAAATTCTATATTTTCCACCTAAGAGAGGTGGAGTTCTCCATTTATCTTTTGCCTGGTGTGGATCCTATTTTCTTAGCTCCATATCAAATGCCACCACCAGAACTTGCTGAGTTGAAGAAACACATTGAGGAGTTATCGGCTAAAAATTTCATCAGTCCCAATGTGTCCCTAAGGGGAGCGCCAGTGATCTTCGTTAAAAAGAAAGATGGAAGCATGACATTATGCACGGACTATCAACAATTAAACAAGGTTACAATCAAGAACAAGTATCCTCTTCCTCGCATAGATGACTTGCTTGATCAATTGAGGGGTGCTTGTGTATTTTCAAAAATTGACCTAAGGTCAGGTTATCACCAAATTCGAATTAAGCCGGAATATGTTTCAAACCCTGCGTTTCAATTCTGGTACAGACATTATAAGTATCAGGTGATTTCGTTTGGACTCACTAATGCCCCGACTGTGTTTATGGACTATATAAATAGGATATTCAACCCATATCTAGATGAATTCGTGATTATTTTTATTGGCGACATTCTAATCTACTCCAAGAATAAAGAGGAGCATGCATATTATTCGAGAATGATTTAGCAAATTCTGAAAGAGAAGCAATTGTATGCTAAATTGTCAAAATATGACTTCTGGCTGTCTGAAGTGCATTTTCTTGGTCATGTCATTTCTGTAGAAGGAGTGATAGTTGATCTAAGTAAGTTAAAGGCAGTAATAGATTGGGAAAAACCCACTGCTGTGACAGAAATTAAAAGTTTTCTAGGGTTGGCTGGCTATTATCGTAGATTTATAGATGGGTTTTTTTTTACAATGGTGTTACCCTTGACCTATCTGATAAGGAAAGATACTCCATTTATATGGACACAAGAGTGTGAAGAATTCTGTTGGGATCTGAAAGAGAAGTTGATGATGGCTTCAATGTTGATTCTTCTTGATCTTGAATGTAAGTTTGAGTTGTATTGTGATGCTTCAAAGAATGGGTTGGATTATGTACTGATGCAAAAGATGCGAGTTGTTGCTTATGCCTTTAGGCAGTTGAAACCTCACGAAGAAAATTATCCGACTCACGGTTTAGAGCTTGCTGCTATTGTATTCGCTCTAAAAATTTGGAGATATTTATTATATGGAATGAAGTTTGTTATGTTCAGTGATCATAAAAGTTTAAAATATTTGTTTGATTAGAAAGAGATGAACATGAGATAGAGGTACTAGGTGGAATTCTTAAAAGATTATGACTTTGAGTTGAAATACCATCCGGGTAAGGCTAATGTTGTGGAAGACGCATTGAGCAGAAAATCTGTTAACTTATCAAGTATGATGATAGGAGACTACAATCTGATGGAGAAATTCAGAGATATAAAATTATCTAAAGTTTTTGCAGGTAGAATTTATGTAACAGAAACCACGAGGATTAAAAATGAGTTTCTGGCAAGAATTAAGGAAGCTCAAGTGCAAAATATAACACCTCACATTTCTAGATTATATATTAATATATTAAATGAGGATTAAAGGGAATGATTAGTGAAAATCCTGGAAATTAGGCTAAAAGACAAAGAAAGGGGAAAACAGTAAATAACCAAACACAACCCTAGGAAGGTAAAATTGAGTAGAAGGTCTCAAATGATGAAAATAACCCTAGAAATGAATTCAGAACGGAAAACTGAGTGATTAGGCAAGTTTCAGAAAATTCAGTGAATAGTATTTTTATCGGATAAAAATATCGCGGTATGATTGCACCGTAAAATATGTCGATTGAGTTTTGAGCTCTAGGTTTTGAATACAAGTTATAAATGGTGTATAGGATTAGGAAATATGATTTCTGATGAAAATTGGCGAAAATTAGTAAGTTTGGGGAAGCGTGCCTACGACACGCGTAACAGCTTAAAACTGCATTTTCTCCGAACGACCGGAAAACTCAGGATTCATCCGATCAAGGGTATGTAAAGGACAATGGTTAATGTTAAAAATTAGAGTTTCTAAATAGGTTGTGAATTTATGGACGTTTAGTGGAATCGGAGGGAAATTCAAGTTAGTTTAAAATCGCGTGAGGTGGCGGTGGGGTCCACCTCACTTAAAGTCACTTAAGACACCTAAGCCTAGACACTATTCATTATCTTTTCTCCTCCCTCCCTTGGTGAAACCCACGGCCCTCCCCTCCCAAAGACCCCATTTTCATTCAAATCTTCTTCCTCCTCTAACTCACACTATACTTCATCAAATCAAGTAAACTTGGACTTGAAATTTGTTGGAAACCACCTCCTAAACACATTGGTGGAACCCTTGAGCCTTGAAACCCATTAGATTTTGAGAAAATCCTCCCCAAAATCCGCGGCCCTTTTGTGTAGATTTGTGTTCATGGAGTTGTTTGGAGCTCCAATGGTTTAGTATGTCTTGGAGAAGCCTTAGGCCAAGCTATTGAGTAAGTTTCCTCATATTTTAAAGGTTTGATTTGTTGATTTGGTTTCATGAACCCTAAAGGGGCTTTTGATGATTTGTGTTGTTAGAGAGCTCAAATGGAAAATGTGTATTAGATGATTATGTCTTAGAATGATGTGTTGCACCTAAAAAAGCAATAAAAATTATTGGTGAAAAATATGTTCATAACTTATGAAAATTTGGATAATGACATGACTTTGTGAATTGGAATTGTGTCAGGATTGCGTGAGTGAGTTGTTGTATGGTTGTATTATTGTATGATGTTATAATGGGATTGTATGAGGTGTTGAATAGTTGAATTGGATTGAAAATCCTTTGGGGTGTGTCTATGGTGAATTCGGCCTTGTGAAGAAAATAAGGAATTGATGTTGCAAAAATTGTTTGGATGATGTGTTGTGTATTATATGATAATTAGAAGGGTTATGTGATGGTTGGAAGCTTTGAAAAGCAATGAAAAAATAATGGAGTGTATTGGATTGTGTATTGTCCCTAGAAGGAAATAATTGGGCAAAATGATGTTAGGATGGTATAAAATGAAAAGTGGCACCGCACCTAATATGGCATTTTGGTAACCTTGGGGTGCCTAAGAAAAATGAAAAGAAAATTTAGAAAAATAATTTGTAAAATAACACTACAATGGCCGAACCTACCTAGGTGTGGGGGAGGAATTTGAAGTTTTTGGATTTTAATAGATTTGCTGTGTGTTGATGATCTATACATGGTCATTGTAGATTGTCGTTCATGGATTTGAACCCCGAACCGTGAGCTCGGAGGGTTGCCCTTGGTTCCGAACCAAAGGGATTGTGGTGAGTATTTTAAATCATGCATTTATGCTTGAGAATTGGCATGTAATTGTTGAATGGGAGTTGATTGGGAAAGTCTTTTGTGTAGGCATTTTTGTTGTGTAACGAGCTCAGAAAATATATTGCATTGGAGCTACGTGGAGAGGATTATACAGGTAACCTCTTGGTACTGGGGCTTGATCCCCTTGTGTGTTTCACCATGCCCGTTGAGGGTGATGGTAGGAAGTGTATGTAAGTAATATAGGATAACATGTTCATGCATATGGTATGTGTGTTGGTACATAGGATGCACCGTGTCTCTGGCCAGTAGACGGTTTACCTTCGGGCGTTACGGACTTTCGCTGGATAGGTCTCCATGAGGGAGTTCTAGTTGACCTGGGATAGTGGTGTGTGATCCGGATAGGAGCATACTAGGAAGTCTCGAGTGGATATGGATGGAGGGTGCCTTGGTTTGATGTTCTGGGAACACGCCTTGGTTGAAATCTGTAGGCTTATATGCTGAGCCAATAGGCTGGACGTTGCATGGTTTTGGCATCGACCATTCCAGCTTCGTCGTATTTTGTATCCCTATGCTCCCTTATTTCTCTTAATCCCTTGCTTTATCCCATTTTCGGATGTTATGTTATGTTATTTATATGCATCAAAGTGAACCATTGGGCGGAGTATTCTCCAGAACCTCTGGGTTACTGAGATATATTCGTATATCTCACCCCTTGGGGGCTTTATTTCAGGAGGTAGCAGTGGCGCTGGAGCGGTGGGCAAGAAGCCCGTAGGATGATTTGGACTTAGGATTTCATATTTTTCATTTTGTTGGCCATTGGGCCTAGGCTAGACTTAGCTCATGAACAATGCATGTGTTTAGGATTATGAGTATCATTTGGTTCATGATGTATTTTGCCTAAGTTTAGTCTTGATTTATCATGTTTATTTTGGAGTATGT
This sequence comes from Gastrolobium bilobum, assembly GCF_033153095.1. Classification (NCBI taxonomy): domain Eukaryota; kingdom Viridiplantae; phylum Streptophyta; class Magnoliopsida; order Fabales; family Fabaceae; genus Gastrolobium; species Gastrolobium bilobum. Next base: position 183,634 of record NW_026896862.1, on the reverse strand, counting down.
ATTATGTCATTTGAAGGTTATGATTTGTAAAGTGTAATATGTCATTTGAAATATTGTAATTTGTACATGGATTGATGTAATATGGAAGTATGTAATATGATGAAATGGTAATAGACCTTTTCTAGGATTGATTTATGTTTTATGATGTAAAGAATGCATGCAAATGAATTATGGTGATTGAAAGATATTAAGTTTGAAAATAGAAGTAAAGTAATGGAAATTGAGTAATTGATATAAACTGTGATGGGTTGTAAGAGCCACAAGGCATTGCTGGTCCTTGTGTGGCCACCCAATGATTATTAGGTACAATTTGTGGTCATGGAACATTTTTGCAAAATTGAGGATTATTGGAAATACAAAGAAAATTCTGGCGAATTTTCTAGAAATTGGCAGAATTTAGGTGAACTTTGGGAGAGCATATCTCCCTCCACAAAAGTCTGATAGGGACGTTCCATACGCCGTTTTGAAGCTTGAGATGTCCTCTAGCTCGTGTCAAAATTTGGGATTTTTCTGGGTTGGGCTTCGGTGTGTAGAAGGCAGAGAACACGGACTGCCTTGTTGGTCCCTGCACATAGGGCTGTTCTGGACCGAAATTGGGAAATTTATTCCCGCTTTGTTTCCTTGTCAAATTAGGTGTATGATATATCAAATTGAATCTTGAGGTGTCTAGTTTGTTGTATAAAAATTTAAGAGCAATTAGTTGAGTGAATTTTCCAAAATAATTGATTAAGAGAAGGATGTTGGAGCTGTTTTGGGGTTGGCTGGCAGATTTGCTTGTCCAACTTCAAACGGCGATATCCGTAGCAAACGAGAACTTTATGACTCGTGTGATAGTATGGGAGGCTTGTAGAATGCGGTTTGTTCGCAGTAATTAAAGGACCGAACCATGTTCGGATAGGTAGAAAACGTAAAAGTGAGATTTTGGCTAAGTGGGTTTATGGGAACCCCTTAGTGACTTGAGAGATGTAATATAAGTTATAAAAGTAGTTTAAATAATTATTTCGCAAAGAGTTTACAGTTACGGTCACAACTTTTATTTATTACATTTTTATTGTTTTAAATGCTCGCGTAATAAACGGAAAAAATTTACTCGCATTTTTATAAATGAACTGTTGTGATTGTAACTGCGCTTAATATTATAATTATTGTTAACAATACCGGTGTACAATAGGCTGTTACCTTTTATGGTATCAGAGCAGTTTTGTAAGGGAACTCTGATAATGCATAACTGTATTTTGTGTTGCATAGCTATCTGTGAACTGTTTATGATTAATGTATATGTGATTCCTCAGTGTGGGTCTGATCAGCTCATTCCTTTGTGTTACATGTACAGATATCATGAGTAGGGCATGAGGTCGCCGTGGAACTCGAGGTGCAGGTCGTCTAGCAGCACTAGATCCTATTACTGCAGTTCTAAATGCTCTGCAGGAAGAGACTGCTGCAAATATAACAATGACCGAGAACCTGATGAAAAATAATCAGGATATGATGCATGCCTTCATGAATGAGATGAGGGCAAATAGGACTCGACATAGGAGGGATGATTCTCCTCCGCATACGGCTACGGTGACTCCTACCCGTACGCCATCTGTTACACCTCATCAGGAGGGGAGTGGGGCTAGTCGTCATTCTGAGGAGGTTAGTCGCCACACTACTGATCCTACTTATATCCCAGAGCCTTTTGTGGATCCTGCTGTTGTTGCTCAGTCTTCTGGAGTTGCTGGGCAGGTATTTGCTGGTACTGATGAGCAGAGGCTCATATCTTTTAGAAAACACAAACCGCCAGCATTTCAGGGGTCAAGGGACCCGAAGGTAGTGACTACTTGGCTGATGGGGATGGAGAAAATATTCTAGGTTATGAGGTGACAGGATCCCCAGAGATTACTTTATTCTGGCTATATGCTTGAGGGGGATGCCCACGAGTGGTGGTACAACGCATCTCGCCCGTTTACTATACAGGGGGAGGAATTAACTTGGGCATTATTTGAAAGGCTGTTTCATGAAGAGTATTTTCCCAGGGATGTTCGGGAAGCTAAATAGGATGAGTTTGATAAATTGGTACAGGGTACCATGACTGTTGATGCCTATGGTGAAATTTAATGAGTTGGTTAAGTTTGCGAACTACGGGGGTATGCTGCCGACTCCTGAGTTTTTATCTGCTAAATTTCAGAGACGTCTGAATGAGAAAATTGCTAAGAGGATGTCCAATACTGCTGTGAGAAATTTTGCTGATCTAGTAACCCAATGCAAAAGGGTGGAAACTGTTTATGGCAGGTATCCGAAGTCTAGTTCTTCGAGGGAGCAGGATAATAAGAGGACATCTGGTCCTCCTGGTAATAATAACAGAGGTGGCTACCATCAGAATAATAATAGAGGTAAGGAATTGCAGGTAAGGCAGCCTCCAGGTCAATTCAAGAGGGGTGGTGGTCAGAGAAGTGGCTTCAATTATAGAAATTCTCCTCCGCAATGTGATAAGTGTAAGAGGTATCATCGGGGTCCATGTACTGCGGCTCCAAATTCTTGTTTTAAGTGTGGTAAGGTTGGGCATTTTGCCAGAGAGTGTTATAGTAATACTGGACAGGCTGTGAATCTGCAAACCTTGCCACTGCTCCTACTGTGGGGCGTGTTTATACTACTAATGCGCAACAGACGGAGAAGGCACCTAATTTGGTTAAAGGTACAATTTCTATCTCTAATATTGATTTGTCTGTTTTATTTGATTCGGGAGCGACACATTCGTTCGTGGCAGAATATGTTGCTATGGGGTTGGGGTTGAGAATATCACGGATGATTCGCCCTATGCGTATTACTACTGCTACAGGAGAGGTTAGTGATTTCTCCTTTATTTGTAAAGAGGTTGGGTTTATCTACGAAGGCAGGGGTTACACTATTGATTTGATTATCTTGCCCCTGGCCTCTGTTAATTTGATATTGGGTATGGATTGGTTGTCTCAAAACTGCGCAATGATTGATTGCTGCGGCAAGAGGTTGATATTATCTCATGAGAAGCCCTCGGTTTGTTCGTCTCCTTTTCTGTCTGTCTGTCAAACAATTAAAGCCTTGAAGGCTGGTGATCTGGGTTATGTTTTCTTGGGTGGATTGGTGGGTGATAAGGAGATAGAAATTATTAGTATCCCGGTGGTTAATGATTTTGTGGATGTGTTTCCTGATGAGATACCAGAATTCCCACCTGAGAAAGAGATTGAGTTCTCTATTGAATTGTTGCCTGGTGTAGGGCCTATCTCTTTGGCTCCACACCGGATGTCGCCACTGGAGCTGGCTGAGTTGAAGAAACATATTGAGGAGCTATCTGCAAAGGATTTTATCAGACCGAGTGTGTCTCTGTGGGGAGCACCGGTTATATTTGAGAAAAATAAGGATGGAAGCATGAGATTTATTACAGACTACCGACAGTTGAATAAAGTTACGGTTAAGAAAAGGTACCCATTGCTGCGTATTGATGATTTGTTGGATCAATTGTGGGGGTGCCTGTGTATTTTCTAAGATTGATCTCTAGTCCGGATACCACCAGATTCGGATTAAGTCGGAGGATGTGCCTAAAACGAAATTCCGTTCTAGATACAGACACTACGAGTATCAGGTGATTCCTTTTGGGCTTACTAATGCCCCTGTGGTGTTCATGGACTATATGAATCGCATTTTTAAACCGTATTTGGACCAGTTTATAATTGTGTTCATTGATGACATTCTAATTTATTCTAAAAGTGAAGAGGAGCATACAGAGCATCTGAGGACTGTGTTGCAGATATTAAAGGATAAAAAGTTGTATGTGAAGCCGTCTAAGTGTGAATTTTGGTTTTCTGAGGTGCAATTTCTGGGTCATGTTATTTCAGCTAGGGGTGTTGCGGTGGATACTAACAAAATTGATGTTGTAATTGATTGGGAACGACCGAAGACTGTGACTAAGATCCGAAGCTTTCTGGGTCTTGCTGGCTATTATCGTCGATTTATAGAGGGATTTTCCACAATGGTACTACCGTTGACTCGATTGACACGAAATGATACTCCTTTTGTATGGATCCAGGAATATGAGGAATGTTTTCTGGCTCTTAAAGAGAAATTGACTACTGCTCCTGTGTTGACCCTCCCCGATCTGGAAGGTGAGTTTGAATTATACTGTGATGCTTTCAAGAAAGGTTTGGGGTGCGTGTTGATGCAAGAGAGGAGAGTGGTTGCTTATGCTTCTATACAATTGAAACCTCATGAAGAGAATTATCCGACGCACGACTTGGAGCTTGCTGCTATTATATTTGTCTTAAAAATCTGGAGGCATTTTCTGTATGGGATGAAATTTGCTGTATTCAGTGATCACAAAAGTCTGAAATATTTGTTTGATCAGAAGGAGTTGAATATGAGACAGTGGAGATGGGTGGAATTCTTAAAGGATTATGATTTTGAGTTGAAATATCATCTGGGTAAAGCTAATGTGGTGGTTGATGCCTTGAGTAGGAAGTATGTAAGTGTGTCCCAGCTAATGTTGTTGGATAATGAAGTGATTGAACAATTCCGTGATTTGAAATTGACGGATGTCTTTGTAGGCAGGATGAATGAGTTTGAGTGTTTACGGGTTGAAAATGAATTACATGAGAAAATTAAAGAAACTCAGATACGGAACGACAATATCAAGTATTTGAAAGGGAAGAGTGGGATATCTTTGAATGAACATGGGTTATTAATGTATCAGGGCAGAATTGTTGTGCCCAAGGAGTTAGCAGAGGAGGTAATGGTTAAGGCCCATAAGGGTCAGTATGCTGTCCACCTAGGTGCCACAAAACATGTATCAAGATCTGAAAACTAAGTTCTGGTGGCCTGGGATGAAGAAGGATGTTGCTGAGTATGTATGAAGGTGCTTAATTTGTCAAAAAGTCTAGATAGAACATCAGAATCCTGTTGGTTTACTTCAGCCATTGGATATACCAGAGTGGAAATGAGAGAGCATCTCTATGGATTTCGTTGTTGGTTTGCCTCGGACTCAGGCTGGTCACGATTCAACTTGGGTTATAGTGGACAGGCTTACGAAGTCTGCACATTTTCTGCCAGTGCGAGTGGACTTCTCTACGGAGAAATTAGCAAAGTTATATGTGAAGGAGATTGTGAGGCTCCACGGGATACTGGTTAGCATTGTCAGTGATCGGGACCCGAAATTTACTTCCCATTTTTGGGGAGCCTTGCAGCAGGCTTTTGGCACTCAGCTCAGGCTGAGCACTGCGTATCACCCGCAGACTGATGGTAAGACTGAGAGGACCATACAGACACTTGAGGATATGCTGAGAGCTTGCACATTAGAGCAGGGCACTGCTTGAGACAAGTACTTGTCATTGGTGGAATTCTCGTATAATAACAGTTTTCATTCCAGTCTGGGCATGGCATCGTATGAGGCATTATATGGACGGAGATGTCGTACTCCTACTTGTTGGACTGAGGTAGATGATAAAGAGAGATTTGGGCCAGATTTTGTGTAAGAAACTACAGCACAGATTGAAATGATCAAAGAGAAACTTAAACAGGCACAGAATCGGCAGAAAATTTACTATGATAATAGAGACAGACCGCTTGAATTTGAAGAAGGTGGTCATGTATTTGTGCGGTTATCTTCAGTTACGGGTGTTGGCCGTGCATTGGGCGTGAGGAAGCTGAGTCCTCGGTTTATTGGGCCGTATCAGATAATGAAAAGAGTGGGATTAGTGGCCTATCAGCTTGCCTTGCCCCCACAGTTGTCGAATTTGCATGATGTGTTTCATGTATCGCATCTGCGGCGTTATATTCCGGATGAATCACATGTGGTGATACCAGATGATATTGAGATTTGAGAGAATTTAAAGACTCCTATAGGCCCTATTGAGATCCTTGATCGCAGCAAAAAGAGGCTGAGAACCAATGCTAAAGATTCAATGGGAAGGACGTACACCTGATGAAGCTACTTGGGAACGGGAGGATGAGATTCTTCGGCTGTATTCTGAGTTAGCGGACATGTATGATTTAATTTTGCGGACAAAATTTCAAAAAGGAGGGGTGAATATAACACCTCACATTTCTAAATTATATATTAATATATTAAATAAGGATTAACGAGAAGGATTAGTGAAATCCTGGAAATTAGGCTAAAAGACAAAGAAATGGTAAAACGGTAAATAGCCAAACACACAACCCTAGGAAGGTAAAATTGAGTAGAAGTTCTCAAATGATGAAAATAACCCTGGAAATGATTCAGAACGAAAAACTGAGTGGTTAGGCAAGTTTCAGAAAATTCAGTGAATAGTATTTTTATCGGGTAAAAATATCGCAGTACGATTGCACCGTAAAATGTGCCTATTGAGTTTTGAGTTCTAGGTTTTGAATACAACTTATAAATGATGTATAGGACTAGGAAATATGATTTCTGATGAAAATTGATGGAAATTAGTAAGTTTGGGGAAGCGTACCTACAACGCGCGTAACAGCTTAAAACTGCATTTTCTCCGAACGACCGGAAAACTCAGGATTCATCCGATCAAGGGTAATTAAAGGACAATGGTTAATGTTAAAAATTAGAGTTTCTAAATAGGTTGTGAATTTATGGACGTTTAGTGGAATCGGAGGGAAATTCAAGTTAGTTTAAAATCGCGTGAGGTGACGGTGGGGCCCACCTCACTTAAAGTCACTTAAGACACCTAAGCCTAGACACTATTCATTATCTTCTCTCCTCCCTCCCTTGGTGAAACCCACAGCCCTCCCCTCCCAAAGACCCTATTTTCATTCAAATCTTCCTCCTCCTCTAACTCACACTATACTTCATCAAATCAAGTAAACTTGGACTTGAAATTTGTTGAAAACCACCTCCTAAACACATTAGTGGCACCCGAGCCTTGAAACCCATTAGATTTTGAGAAAATTCTCCCCAAAAGTTGCGGCCCTTTTACTAGATTTGTGTTCATGGAGTTGTTTGAAGCTCCAATGGTTTAGTATGTCTTGGAGAAGCCTTAGGCCAAGCTATTGAGTAAGTTTTCTCACATTTTGATGGTTTGATTTGTTGATTTGGTTTCATGAACCCTAAAGGGGTTTTTGGTGATTTGTGTTGTTAGAGAGCTCAAATGGAAAATATGTATTAGATGATTATGTCTTAGAATGATGTGTTGCACCTAAAAAAGCAATAAAAATTATTAGTGAAAAATATGTTCATAACTTACGAAAATTTGGATATCGTATATCTCACCCCGCTTTGGGGGCTTTATTTCAGGAGGTAGCAGTGGCGCTGGGGCGGTGGGCAAGAAGCCCGTAGGATGATTTGGACTTAGGATTTCATATTTTTCATTTTGTTGGCCATTGAGCCTAGGCTAGACTTAGCTCATGAATAATGCATGTGTTTAGATTATGAGTATCATTTGGTTCATAATGTATTTTGCCTAAGTTTAGTCTTGATTTATCATGTTTATTTTGGAGTATGTATTATGTCATTTGAAGGTTATGATTTGTAAAGTGTAATGTGTCATTTGAAAGATTGTAATTTGTACATGGATTGATGTAATATGGAAGTATGTAATATGATGAAAGGGCAATAGGCCTATTCTAGGATTGATTTATATTTTATGATGTAAAGAATGCATGCAAATGGATTATGGTGATTGAAAGATATTAAGTTTGAAAATAGAAGTAAAGTAATGGAAATTGAGTAATTGATATAAACTGTGATGGGTTGTAAGAGCTCCAAGACATTGTTGGGCCTTGTGTGTGCCACCCAATGATTATTATGTACAATTTGAGGTCATGGAACATTTTTGCAAAATTGGAGATTATTGGAAATACAAAGGAAACTCTGACGAATTTTCTAGAAATTGGCAGAATTTAGGCGAACTTTTGGAGAACATATATCCCTTCACAGAGGTCTGATAAGGACGTGCCATATGCCGTTTTGAAGCTTGAGATGTCCTCTAGCTCATGTCAAAATTTGGGATTTTATTGGGTTGGGCGTCGGCCTGTAGAAGGCGGAGAGTTTGGACTGCCCTGTTGGTCCCTGCACATGGGGCTGTTCTGGACCAAAATTGGGAAATTTATTCCTGCTTCGTTTCTTGGTCAAATAGGTGTATGATATATCAAATTGAAGCTTGAGGTGTCTAGTTTGTTATATAAAAATTTGTGAGTAATTGGTTGAGTGGATTTTCCAAAATAATTGATTGAGTGAAGGATGTTGGAGCTGTTTTGGGGTTGGCTGGCATATTTGCTTGTCCAACTTCAAACGGCGATATCCGGAGCAAACGAGAACTTTATGACTCGTGTGATAACTTCCTAGAAAGGTAATTAAGTCTAGAATAACATACTAAAATATGGGAGGCTTGTAGAATGTGGTTTGTCCGCAGTAATTAAAGGACCGAACCATGTTCGGATAGGTAGAAAACATAAAAGTGATATTTTGGCTAAGTGGGTTTATGGGAACCCCTTAGTGACTTGAGAGATGTAATATAAGTTATAAAAGTAGTTTAAATAATTATTTCGCAAAGATTTTACCGTTACGGTCACAACTTTTATTTATTACGCTTTTTATTATTTTATATGCTCACGTAATAAATGGAAAAAGTTTACTCGCATTTTTATAAATGAACTGCTGTGATTGTAACTGCGCTTAATATCATAATTAATGTTAACAATACCGGTGTACGACGAGCTGTTAAACAAAATGAAAGACTTGAGTATCTGGAAGGCCAGAGTGGCATATCCTGGAGTGATCAGGGTCTTTTGTTGTATTATGGCAGGATTTTTGTGCCTAAGGACCAGCTAGCTTAGGAAGTTATGACTGAAGCTTATAAGGGTTGGTTTACTATTTATCCGGGAGTTACAAAAATGTATCAGGACCTGAAGACAAATTTCTTATGGCTTGGTATGAAGAAAGATATAGCTAAGTTTGTTTCCAAATGTCTCGTGTGTCAAAAGGTAAATATTGAGCATCAGAAGCCTTATGGTTTACTATAGTATCTTGATATTTTGGAATAAAAATGAGAGAGTATCTCCATGGACTTTGTTGTGAGGTTGCCGCGAATTAGACTAGTTATGATTCCATATAGGTGATTGTGGATAGGTTGAAAAATCTGCACACTTTCTGCCAGTATGAGTGGATTTCTCTACGGAGAAGTTAGCTCGACTTTATGTGAAGGAGATTGTGAGGCTTCATGGGGTTCTTGAAAGCATTGTTAGCGATCGAGACCTGAAGTTCACTTCTCGCTTCTGGGACGCATTGCAGGAGGCTCTTAGCACTCAGTTGAGACTGAGTACTGCTTATTATCTGCATAAGGATGGTCAGACTGAGAGCACCATTCAGACGTTGGAGGATATGCTGAGAGCTTGTACTCTATAGCAGGGTATTGCTTAGGATTGGTATCTTACACTGTTAGAATTTTCATATAATAACTGTTTCCATTCTAGTTTGGGTATGGTTCTGTAGAGGCTTTGTATGGTTGGAGGTGTAGGACACTTACATGTTGGTTTGAGGTTGGAGACAAAGAACAGTTTTGACTAGATTTTGTAAAAGAGACTACGAAGCAAATTCAAAAGATCAGAGATAGTTTGAAAAAGGCTCAAAGTCGTCAAAAGAGCTATTACGATCTCAAGCATGAACCTCTTGATTAATCCATTCTAATCAATGATTTAAAACATCTAGCATGTGTTTTATAATAACCCTAATTGTAAAATGCTTAATTGCATGGAATTAATTATTTAATCATACATAATCAAATTAATTAAGTGTAAGACTTAATATAAATGTTAGATTAAATATTAATTAAGCATATTGTAGATAAAATAAGTAAGAAGACTTAGTTCAATCAATGTGGTGTAACATGATTAATTGATAATTGGTGAAGTGGAAATCACATAAGATAAGTAAAATGATGTTTTATGATTTAAAGTTGGTGAAGAAAACATGAAGGGAATAAAGTAGGATGTTGCTTTATGCTTTATTATGTGTAAACTTAGATATTTTCTACCAAAAAAGCCATCTCTTTTGTTCTTCTCTTGCCAAACCCGACAACCATTGAAGAGAAGCTCCAAATTCCAAGTTCTTCATCTTTCATCTAATCCAAACTGCTTGAACATCAAAATTGCTTAGAATTTAGTTGTAATCAAAACCTATAATCCATATTTTGCTAAGAATTTGTGTGTGGTGAGAAAATCCCTTGTGAAAGCGATGCCCCTTTATGTGTTTGGAGTCTTGGAAGCTTGTTTGATCTCATCCAAGGTTGAAAATTCATTCCTCGGCCACTTGTGAAGAACCTAGTGGTAAGAAATCTAATTTTCCTTGAGTTTTATGATAATGAGTTTCTTAGGTTTTCAATATGAACATGTTGGTTGAGTTGATAATGATTAAGTGATAATGAGGCTTAAACCCTTTCGAAAAGGTTGTTTAGACGATGATATAAATGGTGAAAATGGGTTTGAAAAACCATTTGAGTCACCTTCCATATTTTAGAAAATGGGAATGCCTATTTAGTGTTATTATGGTGTTTCAAATGCTATGGGTGGTTGTTGATTGTGTTCATGTGTGTGTTTCTAGGTCGGAAACACGTGAACACTTAATTGAGTAAGCATTGGAAGAGCCAATGGAGTTGGATTTGGCTACTTGAATTAATTCAAGTGTAGGCGTTGGTTTTGGAAAGGTATTGTTGTGGACTTTCCTTGAATTCTTGGTTAGTGGAATTCATGTGCTTGGAGCAAGCATTGGATTGGAAGCGTTACAAGGTAAACTTTCGGACCTTGGAAATTAATCCTTTAATTGTTCCACCAAGCCCGGTGGTGGGTTTTGGTTTTATATATGGTTATGCAATGAATTGAAAATAATACATGATGTGTGATGCTTGTGGTGTAAAAGAGATTCATACACGGGTAGGTTGCACGGTTGCGTAATTCCTATAGTATGTTGCATGACTGTGTAAATCATACATTATTTTTTGGCCTTATGATTATTTGTCTAGAGTTCCTGTTTAAGGTATGTTTACCACGAGGGATTGGTAGGACACTATCGTTTATATTCGGAGGATGGTGCAAGGCACTAGAAGAAATATTAGACAACTATTTGCACACTTAACATGTATACATTCATACATTCCTGATAATGTTATTTATTGCTTGTTGCCTGAAGTGAGCTCTGGGGTGGACTAGTTTACTGAGATATCTATCTCACCCCACATTTCAGGACCCCTATTTTTTAGTTACTAACCTGGAGCGCCTATTGGCAGGAGGCCATAATAGATTGCATGGAGTGATATATATATATATATATATATATATATATATATATATATATATATATATATTTATATATATATATATATATTTGTTTTTGGAGCATCCTATTTACATGTAGATGAACATGTATACGAATTACATTTCGTAGCCCATTAATATATTATGATGTATTTTGGTGGACTTAGCCTGTGATAACTTCCCTTTGGTATCTTATGTTGTTAGAAGGAGCCTAGGATTATTATCATAACTATTTTGTTTAACTAAGTTCTATTTTGTATATGTGGGTTATTTGATGTATTTGGGACAAATGGACATTGTGTAATATTGGATTATGTGTTCTATGCCCATTAGGTGTTAATACGTTGGGAAGCATCCATAAACAACAAGGAACAACCAATTGCTGTCAAATATTATTCTGAAAAGTACGCTTGAATTAGAACGTCCATATCTCCTTCATTCCTTAATGAAACGGGGAAAATAATATATCATTAGAAAGCCCTAGGAGTCTAGTTTCTTGTCTCCAAAACTTGAAATTTTTTGAGCAGTGTAATTATCCCAAATTATGGCTAGAAGTAACGCTGTAGAGACCCTAGAATGTTGATCCTGTGGGGTTGTTCTGCTAGCAGAAAGCAGGAACGGCCCAGAGTGGGAACACCCTATGTATAAGGAATGCCACATGTTCCGGACTTAGGAAAATAAGTTGTTTCAGGCTATATTGGTTTACGGGAACCTCATGGCAATAGTTAATAAGCAATGTGTGATACAATTGAGCAGAATTTAAGTATTCCGAAACGTTATTACAGTTTTGGTTTGTTTTAAATACAACAATGATTTAAAGCAGAAACGTGTCTTGTGTAAAAAGAAAAAAGTTTAACCGTATTTTAATTCAACTTCTGTGATTGTAATTTCTATTAATATTATAAGTAATGATAACATACCGGAGTAGTACAGGATGTTACATGTTTTAAACTCATGAAAATTCATGAAGTAGTTTTCCATTAAATCATTCCAAGTTTTAGGTAACTTTTGTATTATTGTATTTTTATCTCAAAACTTTCACTATTTAACTTTTACCCAGAAAAGTGACTTAAATTGCATAATTAGATTATTCATCTAATCCATCTCTTTTAATCCCTAATTAATTCCCAATTTCACAATTTAATTGTTTGGGTTATTATACAAATCAAGTGTTGGGAAGACTTGACACAAGCTTTTATTAGCCAATACAAGTTCAATTCTAATACTGCACCAACCAAAGATCAACTTAAGGGAATGAAGAAAAAGGAAGGTGAAACCTTCAAAGAAAATGCACAAGGTGAAGAGTCATGGTAGCTCAAGTCATATCACCCCCGTTGGAATCAGATATGCACTCATACTTCATTCTAACTTTGGAAGACCCTTTCTTTAAGAACATACTTGAGACCCATGTGAAAGATTTTGTTGACCTAATTGAAATTGGGAAAAGGATTAAAGCAAATATACATGAAGGAAAGATAGAATTGCAATATGTCAACTTAAATGAACTTCTTTCAAGAAAGGACAATCCCTAACTCTAGAAGACATCGACAAAGATTTCATTGTTTTTTTCATCATGACTTCTGAAGCACACCAAGACGCCCTCAAACAAGTGTTAGATTGGTCGTTTGTGCACAAAGACATAATTCCAGAGAAAATGGAACATACTTTGTCAACACGAGCAATTCATTCATACTCTTCACCTCAACAACACAATTAGAGTAAGAATGCACTGTTTAGGCCCCCGCATGCAAAGTATGTGCGAGGCTCAAAGTCTCTTCCTCATAACACTCTTCTATATGACAAAGCAAAAAAAATTCAGGATATAACATTGGAAGAAGGAAAATAAAAAAAATGAAAATGGAGGCTTAGTATACATACATGATCACTTATGCACTTCAAGTAATCTCAATTGTAGCCGTAAATCTCTTATATTATAAGCTTAATTATTACGTCATTTTAATTTTGTGTTCGATTCTAGTAGCAAAAAGCTTTTGAAAAAATAATTTTGTCTTTAAAAGTAAATAAATTCAAACATATATTAAATAAGAAGTAAAGATATTTGATACAATGTACATTTGTACAAAAAAAAACAAAAGATTGCATTATTCTTATAAAAACAAATATAATTAATCAACTTTTTTATAAACATGCATAAGTTTAAAAAGCATGTGATATTTTAAGATGTGAAGTGAGATATATGAACAATTTTTTAAAGGTTAAATTTTTTAAAAGAAAATAATTATCTTATGTTGCATAAGATAATTATCTTATGTTGCATAAGATAATTATCTTATTTTATGCAATAGAGATAATTTACCGGAGTCTACTATATTTAAAAAAAAAAGATTGGCACTTATATTGATGTATATGTAGAAAACAATTTTGATCTCCTATCAAACCCGAAAAAATATTGCCCTTTTTTAATACTTTTTTCTAATATGTAATATTTTTAAGGATTTTGATTTTCTCATGTTGCATGAGAATTCAATTATAATATTGTGACTCAATTAATTGTCGATCTCACACTTATTAAAAAAAGAAAAGCTTTACCCGCATGAAAGAGACATTTTTTTTCTTCATAAAAACACTTATAATAATTTACTAAAATTTAAAGATTAAATTAAAAAGAGTGTTATACTTATATATAAAATTCTTAAAAAAATCACAAGCAGTGGAACCCTGGTTTTGAAGCGCGCAGAAGGCAACCACGGGCGGCGAACCCATGAAGAAATCAAAGCAAACCCAACTGAACCCAAACTGGGTTCAACTCCAACAAGTGCCTTCTCTATTCTTCTTCTTCCTTATTTTCCATTTACAGACATAAATCCATGTCTCTACATCAATTTTTTTTTTGGTGTTTGTCTTTGTGCAGAAGCTGAAGCTGAATGGCTCCAAGGCTTCAAGGACCTTCAACAATTCAGAAGAAGACACCCCAAAATCAATATTGGGTAATAGAAAAATCGTTTCTTTCCTTCTGGGTGTGCCTTATTTGCTGTATATATTGAGTGGTGGATATAAAAGGTGAAGCCTTGGAAATAATGCAGCTTATAGTGATTTGGAGTTGACAGATTTTTTTTTTCTTTGTTTTGACAGGGAAGCGTAAAGAAAGGCAAGATGATGAATCCAATGATTGTCAGATTAATCCTCTTATTCCTGTAAATGGCGATTCAAGGTGACTATAATGATTTTTTATGTGTTATTGTGTAATTTGGGGAAGTGGGATTGTCTTGTACTGTTTTGTGTTTGGTTGATGCTGTAAATTGATTGCATTTTCCATTTGATTTTGACATTGAGGCTGTTTGATGTTAATTCCTAGTTTTTGAATGCATGGTAAATTGGTAATACTATTTGCTTCTATGTTTTTACCCCCCCTTCAAAAAAGGACATGCCATTAGTAACTAAAGTATGTGAATTAGAGCTATTTCTATAGAAGAAGAGTTTTACACTGCTTTTTATTGAAGCTTTCCACTCTGTTTTAAAGTTCACTGTCCTTTAACTTATTAACCATTTGGCAGTCTGACAGATGCAGTTGCCATGGATTGTGAAATGGTTGGCGTTGGTGAAGGAAACAAAAGTGCCCTTGGAAGAGTAACGCTGGTATTAATTTGTTCCTCTTCACCTTGCTATAATATATGCACATTTAGAAATATGTTTTTTTTTTTTTAAAAGTTATCTGGCATTGATGAATTCATATCATTGAAAAGAATGTCTGATTGGTTAAGTTATTAACTAATCATTTATAGAATTTTCCCCTTCATCCTAATCCATTTTATTTTCTATTGGCTATGGATTTCTGCCTGAAATACTGTTTTAGAATTGCACTTAAATTCTCTTGTCCCAATACAATGCTGATGGTTTTGAAGATTAACGTGCCTTTGCTCATAGTTATAACTTATATATACTTTAACTGTATATTTTTTAACCATGTGGTGTGGCTCAGTTGGCTACGTGAGCTCCACGTGGGAGGATTTTACCTGCAATGCAGGATGTTGAATCCCACTGGAAGTACCTTGTGGCCAGGGCTACACCATCAGACTCTTGAGTGGGGATTAGTTTCACACCTAAAGGGTGTGGGGATATCTTGCGGGAGCCCCAAATTGGAAAAAAAATAAAAAAAATAGTTTATGTTGTTTGAAGATATATCATCATTGGCTGTCTTTTCCTTGATTTTTCTTTTGAGTTTCTGATAGGAATATAGTCATGTAAATATATGTAGGTTGGCTAGTAGGGGATTATTGGAGTATGAAGTTTGTTAGTTAGTATATTCTAGAAGAATCGCTGAGGTGGCAAGGTTGTTAGAAGGAATAAAAAGGGTGGAGAGGTGTGGAGAAGGATTCAGATGGGAACTTGGGACTTGGGCTGGGAAACCAGATTGGGAGAG
The DNA here is from genome assembly GCF_033153095.1 of Gastrolobium bilobum. Lineage (NCBI taxonomy): Eukaryota > Viridiplantae > Streptophyta > Magnoliopsida > Fabales > Fabaceae > Gastrolobium > Gastrolobium bilobum. The sequence goes on along the minus strand of NW_026896862.1, from coordinate 168,003 downwards.
AACCAGAGCACTCTCTAATTGCTCTGAAATTATCTTTTGTTTTTCTTACCTTTCCATTGTAATTTTCTTCTGTTCCATTGCTGTTTTTTGTATTCATTGTAATTGTCTTTTTTAGTTCAATATACAGAAAATCCAGATTGATTCTGGGCCATTTCCTTGGTGTTTGTGCGCTATCTCTGATACATTTTTCCAGATCCTATCAATTGGTTTCAGAGCACTCTGATCCTAGGAGTGCTTTGAACGGTTCTTATGCACAACATGGACAACCGATTTGAGATCATAGAAGAGAGGATGAGGAGGAATGAAGAAATTGCAGAAGTGAGGAGTTGCATAATTGATCAGAAATTGACAGAAATCTTGCAGCTCCTTCAACGGCGACAAGGAAGGGCAGGTAGACGAAACAGAGACAAGCATCATCATAGTGGTTGTTCTCGCAAGAGAAATCTAGACTCCTTTGAATCGGAATACAGATCTGAAGCAGACGAAGCCCATGATCACAAAACGCTGCAGGATGAGAGATCCAACAGAATCGAGGGAGTCGAGCGTGGGTGTCAAACCCATTGCTGCAGGATCCCAACACTCAACCTCCTGAAGATCGTCGAAGAAGAGGAAGCTACGAAAACATATGGCAGTGGCGATCCCACAACTCAACCACTCATAGCCGAACATTTTGGGGAAAATCCGAGCAACGTGCGCTCAACTGAACGGAGCGCGCGCAGATTGGAGATGCCCAGCTTGGAAGATCTGTTGAAGGAGACGACATGGGAGAAACCAAATGTAACGTGCTTAGGTGATGGGTTTGGAGTTGGGCCTAGTGTGAAAGGACAATGGGCCGGGTCAGGTAGATCCATGCAAACCACAACCCAATCAGTGTGGGTACAAGGCACGTGAGCCAAATTAGTTCAAATAACAACAATTCTGGCAGCAACACGCGTCCCATTAATCCTATCTCAAGCGTTGACAAGAAACTGAACATTAACACACGGGTTCAAGAGGGTGGAGTCTCCAATTTCGTGAAGAAGGAAGAAAGCGTTGCAAGTAACAATGGGCAGAGTGAAGGAAGGCGTTTAACCCAGGCCGAACTCCAAGATATGCGAAAAAGGGGGTTATGCTTTATATGTGAAAAACAGTGGAACCCAAGTCTTCGATGCAAGGTATTTGCTCTTATGGATTATAACCTTCCTGACCTAATTGGAAATGGAAGTGAGGAAATGAAATCTGAAATGAGTCTTAAAGATGCATTAGATGATTTGGACATTTCCTTGATTTGTAAGATATTTCCGTCAATTACTTTGGGTAGTGCTACTCAAGTGGATTTGTATAATGGGGCTGAATCATATTTTGAAACAAACAACATTTTAGCAACAGAAGACTTGGAAACATTAAGAGAAAAAGATTCTCGTTCTTTTGCTTTGAAACCTCATTCAATGTCTTCAATATATGAAGAAAAATTGAAACAAGTCATCACTGAGGATTCTTAAATGAAAGTGGGGCTGCAGTCACAATCAAACCTTACACCCAACGAGTTATTTCTTGACAAATCTGAGAATTCCTTACTTGGATTAAGTAAGAGGCACTACCAACAGTTGCTGACAAACATTTTGAGGCCCTTACTTGGCCTAAATTTATTCTCGTTTGTTGTGGTAAAAGCCATTCAAGTTGGACAAATATGGGATCCTGGTGGACAACATCTTACTTTGAGCACATGTGGATCTCTACAATTCAAGCAATGGGATCCCGGTGGAAGGTACTCAGGGGCTAAACCTCACCTTGAGGGCAATGCGAGTGTTTAAGGGGGGCAGTATTGATAGGAATATAGTCATGTAAATATATGTAGGTTGGCTAGTAGGGGATTATTAGAGTATGAAGTTTGTTAGTTAGTATATTCTAGAAGAATCGCTGAGGTGGCAAGGTTGTTAGAAGGAATAAAAGGGGTGGAGAGGTGTGGAGAAGGATTCAGATTGGAACTTGGGACTTGGGCTGGGAAACCAGATTGGGAGAGAACCAGAGCACTCTTTAATTGCTCTGAAATTATATTTTGTTTTTCTTCCTTTTCCATTGTAATTTTCTTCTGTTCCATTGCTGTTTTTTGTATTCATTGTAATTGTCTTTTTTAGTTAAATATACAGAAAACCCAGATTGATTCTAGGCCATTTCCTTGGTGTTTGTGCGCTATCTCTGATACATTTTTCTAGATCCTATCAGTTTCTTGTCATCCATCTGAGACCATTAAGTGCAAGTGTTAGATAGGCACTAATTGGCATTATGAAAGCCTGCTATTGACAACTATGATGCTACTTTGAATATTTCAATGTGATGCAAAACCCATTTTTGATAACACTATAAAATTCCTCTTTTTTTTTTTTTTTTTTTTTGCTATTTTCCAACATCAAAAATAAAATTAAAAGCCCTGAGAAATTCCATCCAGTATGTTTGTGAAGCCAAATCAATCTCAACTCTATTTCGAGTAAGAAATCCTATCTTAAGACTCAAGTGGTCCAAATTTGAAATAGTAGAATTCTAATTTAACATTTAATAGTAAAACCAAAATTCTATATGACTATATTAATTTCCAAATTTCTTTAACACAATTAATTATTGCCAATTATCATTACTATCTTCATCTCATCTCCTATTGCATTGCTAAATCATTTTTTCTAATATTAGTTCAGTTGATGGCAGGTTAATAAGTGGGGAAATGTTATTTATGACGAGTTTGTTCGGCCAATTGAGCGGGTTGTTGACTTCCGCACTAAAATTAGTGGCATAAGACCTCGAGATTTGAAAAAAGGTTTGCTTGATATTCCTTTGTCTACAATTTTAAATTATAGTTGAAATTATTGAAACCTAAAAGTTCCAAAAGATATTAGGGAGTTTGACATCTGATGGTCAAGTTGAGACTTAAGAAATTATTATTTAGAGGGAATTATACCAACTTTCAATCTCCCTGTAGAAACATTAATCTTCATTGTAGTCCCTGAAAGTTAAAATCTTCAATCAGTCACACTCTATGAAACTCTTGTATGCTTCATGCTGTATAAGAGAACGTTCTGCCTCTTATATTGCTAGTCTTGAAAGGAAAAGGGAGGAGGGGTTAACTACAACAGCTTTGAGTTTCAAGTTTCAACATTTGTGGATGTCATCTTACTTCTACTGATATAGTTTGGACATTTTTCAAGAGCATCTTGATTCTCCTTTGTTCTTTATCTTTGATTTCAAAGTTTTTAAGTGGCTTTATCAAAGCATGTGTTCCGTGTCAAAACTTTCAAGAGCTGTCCTGTATTAATCCCTAACTTGTAGTGGTCTAGCTTATTTGGTGGGATTGAGAATGTGGAAAATGCTCCAGTCATAGTGTTAAATACTCCATTATGCTTGATCTAGACAGAATGTGATATGCGATGTGTAGTTTAATTTGATTAGCAGTTGGAAAGAAGCCATTGTCTATAATGTTAAGAGGTTAAGGTTCGGCTATTACTCTATTAGCATGTCTCAATTCTTTAAAGCAGCTATAATAGCTTATCGTTACTATGAGGATGAGGATTTTTCCTAACCATTTCTATGATTAGCATTTTGATTCCTACGCTGATAAGCAAATACATCTTTCAACATGATGATACGATTTGTAGGAAAAGATTTTTGGACTGCTCAGAAGAATGTGGCAGAGTTGATCAAAGGAAGGATCCTTGTGGGTCATGCCTTGAACAATGATTTTAAGGTCTGCATTGTAGCAGTTATTCTCTTTCTTTTTCTTGATTTGCATCTATGTTTTTCTTGTCAGTCTGTTGTATGTAAAACTAAGAATTAGGCTGTACTTTTGCAGGCATTATTATTAGGTCATCCCAAAAAGGATATACGGGATACCTCCGAGTACCAACCATTTCTAAAGTGCTGTCACCTTACTGCTTCTTCCAGTTGTTTTGCTTTGTCTTTTTATATTCCAAATGTCCCTATAATATGTTCTAAAAATTTGCCTCTTGGTTTAAGCAGGTCAAGTAAGAGAAGAGCACTGCGGCATCTTGCTGCAGAACTTCTTGGTGTTAAGATCCAAACAGGAGAGCACTGCCCGGTTAGTCTATCTAACATTTTCTCCCTCCCCCAACCCTCTTTTTTGTTTCATGTGATCAATTGACAAATAGAACTATTAGTATGTTGGGTAATTGGCAATTGTGTTTCTATGCTAAAAATTGCACTAGCTTTAAGAAGTTAAAGCTTCCATTCTTAATAAGTTTGAATTTCCCCCCCTCATCTATAAGCCTATGTCTAGCCCTGGAGCAGTGGTAAGATTGCTGCTTGTGACCGAAAAGTCAGGGGTTTGAGTTTGGAAAACAGTCCTTTTGCAAAAATTGCAAAAGTAAGATTATGTACAATCGCCCATCACCTTTACTCTCGTAAGTCGGGGAGCCTTGTGCACTGGGATTTGCTTTTTACCTATGAGCCTATGTGTCAATCTGGTGTTAGCATGCTGAAAAATCCATCTGAATCTGTAAAACATGGAATAAGAAGTCTAATGCCTCCCTCTTGTTTCAGATAGAGGATGCCCGAGCTGCTATGCTGCTTTACCAAAGAAACAGAAAAGAATGGGAGAATAGCATAAAAGATCAATTTCGGTTCAAACAGAAACAAAAGAAACAGAAGCAGAAAAAGAAGCAAAAGAATGAAGATGCTTCAAATGCCAACCACACTGGAATTGGATCATAGCATCAGGTGCCCCTTTAATATAAAAAGATTCTGGTCAGGGGACCTCTCCTTCAATGGTTTTTGTATTGCTTAAATTTGAATTTGAACGAAAATTAGTTTTTGACATAGTTAATGTAAGATCAATATTTGCTAGCTCGCTCGCACTGTTGTTCATTCTTTAGTATATTAACATTAGAATGTACTTTGAAATTTTGAATTATATTAAAGATCATATAATATTACTTGCTCATTTTAAAGACAAAGTCACTTTGATAATAATTTCTTTTCTATTGAGATGCTTCTAGCCAATCATTTGGGTTAAGGCTCTAGATATGCGTTTAAGTGATTTACCATCGTATTAATGAGACTCGGTAAATAAGTGACTAATGGTTATTTCTCCCATTTTTTCATGTGAACACTGAAAATTTAAAAAAAGGGTGACATTACAGAAAATGCAACTTTCATAGCAGTTCTGTAAATTGAGTGAGGAATGTCAATTTTTTTATTCTTTGCTTAATTTGAATAGACAAGTTCACCTTCCTTTTTTTTTTTGTGTGTTAAAATGAACAAGTTTACATATTCCTTACTTGAGGATGAAGTGTATTAGGCTACTTTAGATTTTATTATGAGGCCATGTTTTCTCAGTTTTATTTTTAAGTAAATTCCTTAATTGGTCTCTAAAAATTTTTAAGTTGGGCACCTTAGTTTTTAAACATGTAAATGTTACATTTTGGTACTTTAGGTTTCTAAGACAAAAAAAAATTATAAGTATAATCTGTTTATATTAATTGTTAAGTACCAAACACATTAAATGTCGGCATCTGTAAAGTTAAAAAACTAGAGTAATTTTGGGCTAAAAAAAAAAACGAGTAATTTTTTTATAATTTCAAACACTAATGTATTCTCACCCTAAAACTTTTTAAACGATGAACTATTATTATTTTTGGGACAATTATACTTATTACTATTTTACATTTACTATTCTTATTACTTTGAATTAATTTGAAATCAACTCTTATCAATCAGGTAATAAGAGTAATAAATTTAAAATGATAGTAAGTATAATTTTTTTTAACAAACACAATAAATGTACTGTCTTATGCAGAAAATTTCTATATAGAGAAGTAATAACTAATGAGAAAGGATTCATTACAAATTTTTATAAATTATATTATTAATTTTTAGAAGTAGACACCGTGGTGTAATTTAATATGGATTTTTTTTCACCAAATGACCATTAGATCAAGATCGCAACTACCAAGGGCGCGCCATTAACATCAATCGTTTAAACGCAACGAAACGAAGCCACCTTTTCTCTCTTTCTTTCTCTGCGGACCAAAACGCAGACACGTTCCTCTCTTGTCTCACTCACTTTCACTCACATGCACACTCGTCAAACTCAAAATCCCTAAAACCCAAGAGAGGTATCCAATTCCACTCCAATGCTCTGAAACCCAACCTCTTAACATTGACAAGATGCGGATTCTGAGTAATCGCGGATTGAGAAGAATCACACTCTCTGCTTCAAATCATCATCATCATCATCATCATCATCACCGAAGGTCCTATGTCTCAACCTGCAGAGGCGTGCTTCTTCCCTCTTTCGGAGGACCCGAGGTTCTCCAGCTTCACTCCAACATTCAAGTTCCTCCTCTGAAACCCAACCATGTCCTCGTTCGCGCTCGCGCCGTTTCCGTTAACCCCTTAGATACCCGAGTGAGATTCATCACAAAGTTTCGTTCTTTTCTTCGAGTACAATAATGGGGTGTTCTTCGTTTTTTTGAATTTAATTCTTTTTTTGAAATTGTTGTTTCGTTCAGATGCGTTCCGGTTACGGTCGTTCCATTTTCGAGCCGCTTTTGCCTCTTATTTTGGGCCGTGACGTCAGCGGCGAGGTTGCGGCTGTCGGAGCTTCGGTTCGGTCTGTGAAAGTGGGTCAAGAAGTTTTTGGGGCGTTGCATCCAACTGCACTGAGAGGCACTTATGCTGACTATGCAATTCTCTCCCAAGAGGAGGTTACTTCAAAACCAGATTCGCTAACTCATGTGGTATGTGTTCTTGGAAGCTTGTGATTTTGGAGATTAGTTCTAATGAATTTGATTCTGTTTTGATCCCTTTCTTTGGAGCATTTTGCAATTTTTATATGTAACTTTCTGTTGAGTTGATGAATCTGTTGTCAGGGGTTAGTAAGTTATAACTTAGAATACAATATGTGATGAATGTGAAAGGAATTATAGTAGATTGAGCACCATGGAAGAGAGAATTTGAGAATTGAAGAATCAGTTTGTAACACTGGGTATCTGCAGAATGTAACTATGGACTTTGTTACAATAACTAATTTCTAACTCTAACTAACTGTGACTAAGGGATGCAGTTGCAACTAACTGCTGTTAACTATAACTGACTAGTTACTTAACTAAATGCTATGTCAGAATGGAACCAGGCAATAAAAATGTATTTTAACTGAAACCCTGTGAAGTCTCTTGCTTTCTTTTTGTGTGTATGTTTCACTATGTGCAATGTGTAATAGTTTTTTGTATATCTTTGTTGCGCCATTCTCTTGGGGTTGGGTAGAATGAGGGATTCAAGTGCTCATTGATTGAAGAAGAACCAATGTTGATAGTTGATACCTAAGTGGGAATATGTTGGACTACAGAACTGTATTGCAGTCAATGTGAGCACAAGTTCAGCTATAGCGAGGGATTTATTTTACCCTGACTAAGGGTGCATTTGGATAATCTTTTAAAAAAAAGTGCTTTTATGATATGGTTTTTAATTTTTTTCAATTTTTTTCAGGAGTTACTTTTTTAACTTTTAAGAAAAGCACTACAAATGCTTTTTTGTATTATTGCTCCTTTGAAAAACATATGTAATAATCATAAATTTTGTAAATGTGTTAATAAAAAATTGCTTTTTTTTTAAAGAATGTATAATCAAACGGTCCTAATTCGTAACAGAAATTATATTTTTCATTATGTATCTGCTATTATTTAGAAAAGCATTATTTTTTTTTTTTTAAGATCTGTGGCTAGAAGGAAACATTTTAAAGTGTGCCTAAGGTGGAATTAATTATACTATAGATTATGCAATATTTTGAATTACTCTATAGACTCATTTCACATTGGATCTAACCTTTTTCTTTCTTTCTTCCCTTATTCAAATTAGGGGAGAGATGATTAGAATGTGATGATTAACTTCTTATAGATTGTAATGTTTAGTAGAGAAAAAAGTTTTCAACTTATATGTGTGTTGCTGCGCTAGTCTTTCTAAAATGTCCTTCAACTGCATATTGTCCAAAGGTGTGCTTATTTCTTGCACGCCCATTTAATTCTCCAAAGTGAGAGATACAACAATAATCTTTGTCTGGGTATGTCCAATTCATTGGTTTTACCATCACTCTGATAATTACATGTTACAATATTTTTAGTGCTTTCTATATTTAACGATTGACCATGATTTTTCCGCCATTATTTACTTTGGCCCACTGAAGGCATGCTTTTTGTTATTTTGTTATCTTGTAGGAAGCAAGTGCCATTCCTTTTGCTGCACTGACTGCTTGGCGTGCTCTAAAAAGTACTGCTAGAATAAGTGAGGGGTATGTTTATATTGGTGAGATTATGATTTCCATGAGTAAAAAATAATTTTTTCTCTTATTTACTCCTTTCTGTACCTTTTGATTATTTATTTATTTATTTTTTGGTATTTTTATTACTCACTTGATGTTCAGCTTGCTAAAAACTCTCATGTTTCACTCACTTATATTCTTTAGCTTATCTCAAACAGACAAAGGATATTAGTAGTGGGAGGTGGAGGAGCAGTAGGATTTGCTGCAATTCAGCTTGCAGTAGCCGCTGGTTGCCCTGTTGTAACTACTTGTGGAAGTCAAAGCATTGACCGCATGTTAGCTGCTGGTGCTGAGCAGGCTGTTGATTATGTTGCTGAGGTGGTGTTGAATCTTCTTTTGTATCATCTATCCATAGTTCAGATATTTCAATTATGCCAGATGCTATTCAAGTTTTTTGTTTTGATATAAAATTTCATGAAATGGAAAATAACAATACTTAGAATAATGATTTATAGAAAACAGAAAATAATATGTAAGAAAGGAAAATAAAACAAAGGGATTTTGAAAGAGGCTATAGCTGGCCTTTGTTGAAAGTGGCAGGTGACTGACTGTTACTGTGTGTACATCAGTACATGGATGAAAATAATTATTTCTTTTTAAAAGAAAAATTATTGGTAGTGGGAAGACAATGAAAATAATCATGTCAAAAGCGGAGACATGGGAGAGACAATTGGGGTTTAATCATCTGAATAAGTTGATTTGTTTTATTTTAATTGTTTTATTACATTTATGAAACAGAAATAATGAATAAATCCTAATTTAACTTATTCTCCCAGAAATATGAATAAATCCTAGTCCCGTAAGGAGTGGGACTCTCTAGTACTACTAAACCCAAAAGGGAAACTTGGAGATGAAAATATGACCCAGTAAGACCTAATTTACTTAAACCCAAGACCCAGATATACAAAAATCAGTAGAATACCTCTAAGACTGAGAATGTAAAATTAGTTAAAGTAACAGATTACTAAAGCTAATAACCTATATTATAGTCATCCAGTATGTTTATGGATTAGTACAATCACTCCCCCCCCACAAAAAAAAAAATGCAAGGATAATCTAATCTTTGAGCTTATGCTTTCTTGATGCTAGTGCTTATTGCATATGACTTGCTTTGTCTTATAACTTCATTCTTGATTCACAGGATGTTGAAATGGCTATAAAGGGGAAGTTCGATGCTGTTTTGGACACTATTGGTGGTCCAGAGACAGAACGGATGGGCATTAATTTTCTTAAGCGAGGTGGGCACTACATGACACTTCAGGTAGGATATAGAAATTTATCACCTTTTTCATCTTATCACACTTGCAGGTGTCCTCTTGGCTCATTGCCAGAACGACCTTTAAGATGTTTCCCTTAGTGAAATTTGAGGTTAAATCTTTCATTTTTCTTTCTTTGAAGGGTGAGGCAGCATCATGGGCTGATAGTTTTGGACTGGCTATTGGGCTTCCTGTAGCTACAGCTCTTCTATTGAAAAAACAGATACTATACCGATACTCTCATGGAATAGGTAGATATCGCCAGTCTGTCATATGTTATTTTGCTTTAACTCCTTGAATTATGTCACTTATTTGCTGTGATTTCTATCTTCTCTTTGACGTATTGTTTTTGCTAAGCAATATATATATTTTATGCCCCTCCCACTCCTCCATTGTAGGCTAAAGAAGCAGTGAATGAGGTGGAGAGAAAATTATTATTTATTGTGCTAATTGAAATAATGCCTGTGGCTAGAGGAATTTTCCTCCTGCCTCTACATCACCTTTGGGAAAAAAGTTTTGAATTAGATATCTAAAGCATTGATAAAATCTGAAGCTGAACCAACCAAATGAAGAAATAGGAATTCTACAAAATGGGTTATGCTGTAATTTCTTTATATACTCCATGGCTTTTTTTCCTTCGTGGCAGAAACTTACACTAGGCAAGCTGCAATAGTCTTCAGTGCTGGACAGTTAGAACTAAACTTTCTGCTAATAAATCAAGATCAGTAACTGATTAGACATATGAAGTTTTTTCCTTTAAAAAAATGTGAAAACAAATCCCCTCTTTCCTTGTGATGCAGAATACTCATGGACATACATGAGGGCTGACTTAGAAGGTTTAATTGAGATTCGAAAGCTGTGTGAAGCTGGGAAGATGAAGATACCTGTGGATAAAACGTTTCCCATAACACAAGTAAAAGAGGCTCATGAGGCAAAAGATAAGAAGATCATTCAAGGTAAAGTAGTGCTAGAACTTGATTGACGTCCTCAAGCCCATCAGGGAGTTGCTAGAACTAGAATCTTTTTTTGGTTCTCTCTTCAATGGATTGTTCCACATTTGATTGAGAAATGGATAGTGCTTTTTCTGGGTTTTCACTTTATGATAGAAAGTGAAACTTTTTTTTGTAAGTTTTGAGTCATAATATCCGATCAAAACAATTTGTAAATTGATTGAGAAGTTTGGGTGACTGTTCTCTTTTTAGTCATGTCATGTCAATTTGTGAAAGGTGCGGGTATGATGTTTATACCTCTAAAACTCCCATGTGTCAGTTGCACTCACCATCAGTAGCTAGTCCATGTTCTCTTGAATTGTAACATTGAAAGAGAACACTGCTGAATTATTAGCAGAAAGCATATAAATTGTATAGTGCTAGAGAGTAGAGAGATAGGCATCATTTGTTATTGAAATGGCCTGATCTCATGAACATTGTCATGTAGCATTTGTCTGTTTACTTTATTATTTGAACTGTTTAGAACAAGCTATAATTTGTTTCGTTCTTCCTTGATCACATGTAGCATTCGTGATTCGTATACATTAAAAAAGATGTACCTAAACTAAAAACTTGTATATACAACTGTTAAATTATATATGTTCTAGTGGGGCACAATGTAACATGGGTTGTATTAACACTTTGACAAGACCTAGTAGTGGTCACCACACCAGCTGGAAGGGATGAATGGACAAACTTCATTTTTTTTTTCACCTTCTCTTGTATTATAACCCTCTAATGAACTCAATAATTATCATCTTTTCGAAAATATAAAGGTACCTTAAAAACCCTCATTGGCTACTTTTTGGTGTTGGCTTTTCCCTAAAACCGGGCCTCATGCAAAACAGTCCAAAATGCCAGACAAACTAATCTCAAATTGTTGTATAATATAAGGGGAAAGTACTTCTTATCTGACTGCAGAATAGAAAAAGTGCAGCAACACAGGATACGCGTCTGAATCTTGGTTTTTTTTTTTTTTGATAGAATTCGCACGTGTATCCTAGGATCCGCACGTGTATCCTAGTGTTAAAAATTTGCTGTAACTTTTTTCATCAGCAGTCACATGAGAAGCGACGGACCCATAATATAAATGGGTTATATAAAAGTGATGTTGTAGAAAAAGTGATTGTGTTACGTTTGCGTGTCGTAGTTTTTTTTTTTTTTTATCCAAAAAATGCGGGTCTTACAAAATGTTGTGCATGTGAGAAATTTTTTCTTGTCATGTTAAATGATGAATGCAGATCTTAATATAAATATATAAAAATATATTATTATTTGATAGACGTTGGTTCCATAATGTGCTTTTCAGTAGCAGTTTTGTCAAGTTGTGGCGTACAATGTTTGGTCAACCCCTTCTTTTTAAGTAACCTTGACCCACTTATCATTAAACTTTGGAGTTAGGATCATAGTATGTGTTTTGGCGCGTGCTTCTCTCTTTGTCTATGTGGGCTGGACCACACCCACCCTAACCTATTCATATTAAATGCTTTCTCTTGTTGCATGTGACCTGAGTTTAGATGGTTATAGGGTGTTTAGCATTCTGTAATTATGTGATTAATTTTTCTTCTATTATAAGAAATAATTTTATCTCCGGTACATATATATAAAAGTGTGTGAGATTTATATAATTTTTTTTTCTCTCTTCTTTTCATATAGTTTCTTATGAATCCTATGCATTTTAATGTGTGAAGAAATATAAATATCTTTATTTATTTAAATAATTAAGCAACTTTGATCAAGTTGTGCACTCTAAGTTAGCATTACGTGGCAGACAAAATTACTAGCATAATTCAATAAGCTATGTTATGCCTTACAGCACCTGGTTTTTGCAAAGCAAATCCTTTTTTCTGCCACGCGCCACATGCGCGCAGATTTCTATGATATACGTGGGGAGCATAGTAAACAGCACAGTTCTACACAAACGGGTTCCTATGCTTGTTTCAGAATCTTATATCTATTCTCCTTTTCATGCGCGTGATTGCATACTTCCCATGCGTTACTAGGCTTTTTATATTTTGGCCCGTTATTAGATTTCTCCTATCTTTTCCTTTTTAATAGTTAGGTTCATATCATCAGCACATTATTCCAATCAAAACATGGTGTTGTCCAAATTATCAATGTTTTCTTAAATAAAAAAATGACACATTATTCCAAATTTTTATATTCAGGAACAAATCAAAATATATCCATCCCCAAATAATTAATATGGAATGCAATATAAAAGATGAGCAAAGGCATGAACATGAAAGAAATGTAAAGAGAGTAAGGCGCGTGGGGTGAAAGGAAAGCAGTGCAATGTATGATTGGGACTTGGGAGCAACTACGATGATTGGATGCATGAAATTGCAAAGCTTTAAAGTGAGGTCACGTGCGGTGCACATTCCTCATTGTTTTTTTCACGTCGTCTCTATCCTATTCCCATGTGCCATCTTCCCAAAATACCCTTCCTTTCCCCTTTTATTTCCTAACTCCCACTCCCACTCTTATAGTTTTTTAATTTTGAATTTGTTTTCATTTTTTTTATCCCTTTTTTAATAACCATTTTTATAATATAATATGGCTTTAATGCTTCTACACTGAATGTATCTAGCTCTCAAAATGACGTCGATTAAAAAATTATAATAAAAAAGACTATTATAATCCTAAAATAAATTATAATTACAAAAGTAACTTGATTTCCGTCTCAAAACGACGTCATTTTGGGCTCAATATAGATAAGTTTTGGGGAATAAATAGGTTAGGCTAAACTTTGGCTTAAATAGGCCAGGCTTGTGTAAAAACATTGGGTATGGCCTGGTCTATTATCCTGTGTAAGCCCCTAATTATAAGTCTGGCAAATAAAAGCCTTGACCTAAGCCTGTTAGCCTATTTAAACCTATTAAACATTCCACAATTAAAAGAATAACTAAAATAATATTATTTTAGTTATTCAAAATTATTAAAATAATTATTTTATTTATTATATTTTAAATAAATAATATGATATAGACCGACCTGTAGCCTTATAAGTCCGACATGTACAAAAAAGTCTATGACCTATTTTCTAAATATGTTTTTTTAAAAGCCTAGATCTGTTCTATTTTACTATGTATAATAGGTCAAACCTGGCCTATAATAGGCCAGGCCGTAGGCCCCTATAGGTCGGCTTAGCTCACTTATACCCCTATATAAGTTATTTACAGTGACCGTAAAAAAAGCGAACTCATATAATAATTATTCAGAAAGTAATTACTTCGTTCACACATTTAGAAAAACATAAATGGGATATATTTATGCAGTTGCATAAAAGGAATTTTTTTTTGCAGCTGAGCCATCCATTGCAGTGCTTTTTGATTTTTTTTTTGGCTTTCTTTCTCCTATGTCCCATAATTACTCTGTTTGCGGGAAGAGAGAGAACTTTTCCGGTAAAAGGAGAAGTTACAAGATAAATATATATAAATCAATCATTTATTTTTACTATCACATTATAAAAAATTATTAACATCAAAGCAAATTTTAACTGAAATAAAATACTTCATTCGATATAAAAATTACTTTGGTTGGGCTATGCTGTATAGATAAATGTGGGTTGGTTAAAAACATAGTTTTATGTAATATTATATGGGAAATAATACTCTCATGTCACGTGAGATACTCTCATTTTTCTACACAAATTCGTTTTTCGTGCCAAATAATATTTCTTTTCTTTTTAATATAAAATATGGGACCCACATTTAAGTTCTTTCTACTTTTTTTCTCTCCTACAATCCTATAACATAAGAAAAGTTAAACCCATATTATATTTAATCAGCAGTGAAAAAATTTACCAAAAGAAAAAAGTTTAGAAAACAACAAAGAATAATAATAGTGTCTTGTGAAGAGTGGACTGTGAAAACTGAGAACTGAGGAGTGGGGGAAAGCCGAAAAAACCGTACATTACATGAAGACACTGTAAACAGTACATTGTTGATTATTTAGTATTTACACATACAAATACAAACCTGCATTTCTCAATTCTCACACCACACGGATGCATGGATTAATTTTGTGAAAGTGGCATGAATATGAAGATATTCCCAATGCCAAAAACATGTTCATCATTTCTCCTTCTATGATCTGGCCACGTTCCTACATATATGTCACACTATTTCACTCCATGTAGCCCCTTAGAATGCATCTTTAGAATATTACATCTCAAATGTATGTGCATATATTTATTTATCGTGGCACTCTCTTTGATTCCAACCATTTCCCATGATGCCACCTGCGTATAGTATTTTATATGATTCTCTATATCTGGAATAGAGTCCTTCATTATTGTAGAATACACTCGTTGTGAGTGTTATCAGAATGGGAAATGTTGACGAATGAATTAAGACAATTGATGAAGTATATATGAAATTAGATAGTATGTTAAATACTCAGTATTCATTAGTTTTATTATATACAGGAATATTATTAAAATTATTCAATATTATACATCCTACATCACATTTCTAGTTTGTAGGCCATTAATTTGCCGAATTAAGACTAAAAGTAACGGGCAGAATTTTCTCAAATAGGATTTGAGACTCTTCCTTAAATGTGGCTGAGTATACAGCTGATTTTGACTAATATCATACCGTTAGGTAGGGTGCTTTTGTTTTGTGTAAGGTTTTTTTTCCTAACTTTTAGTTGTTCTGATTATTACTTGTTGGTTAAGTTTTTTTGTACTTTTGGTTATTTTGGTAGTGTTTTGTTGATAAGAAACTATAGTTTTCCAAGTAAGAAGAAAACTATATACATTTTATCCAGAAATGATTTTAGAAGATTTACCAAGTTTTATTTATGATAATATTATTGATTTTACTGAAATATCCAATATATATTTTACACTTTGGATTATATATGCCCAAAATCTCCTTTATACATGTCACCGTTTTATAAAAAATCTATATATGCATGTTTTTCTGATATTGGTTCCACTTCACTGTGAAATTTCTTTTCCACCCACCACCTTCTTTCCTTTTCCGTTCTTTTTTCCCTAACTTTCTGTCATTACCAAAGTTGTTGATCTGCCAAAAGTCTCGTGCAAGCAGAGGTGATTTTTCCTTTTTCAGCTGAACACAGAGATGAACCTTGAAACTTGAGTACTTCACTAACAAGTATCATTCAAACCCTCCTGATCATATGATTCATATTACACTATCTCTCAACCTATCTCACACCGACACTGACATGGAATATAAGATACGATACAACACGATATTTTGATATGTTAATTTTAACAAATGTTAAATTTTGACATGTTAATATACATTTTGATATTATATAATATTTTTAGTTTATGTAGTGTATATTATATTTAGTATTCAATAATTTAACAAAAAAATAAAGCTACACTTATAATACCCATCAATTTTGCAAAGAAACATGAAATATCTCAAATATATATATTAAACTCAATAAAATCATAATCGTAATCTAACAAATTTAATAGTTAGAACTCAAAATACAACATAACGTAGCCTTTGAACCTTTTTTGAGTCTTTGCAATGAATATTGAAGTGTCGAAAAGTGTCGAAAAGTGTCGAAGTATTAGACACGACATATTAAAATTTTTGAAATGTGGATGTATCATGGCTCTTTAAACATCTTGCAGTGCTCCCAAGAATTTCCACAACAAAAGAAGGGTATTATTGTCAAATAAGCAAAAAAACAACAACAATTGGCAACAAGACCCTACAAAAACAAGCACTGAGTTACATTTTGCTAAAGACAAACAAGCATTTCGTCACCTTCCATTAAACCCTTTTTCTCTTCTCACTTTCTCTCTCACTCTTCTCTCACACTCACATAACCTTGCAATCTGTAGCACTGCAGAGGCCACCCCACCATACCACCAAAGCAAAGCTTTTTCATTTATCAAACCCTTTGTGTTTACCATCCCAAAAAAATCTTGCTTTGTCACTGAATGGCCATATCTTAGGCAAATGTTTTGTTGTAACAAAAATAAAAAAATAAAAATAAAAATGAAAAAATGGACATAGAGAAACCCCATCGTACCACAAGTAGCAATAGCAGCAGCAAAAGTGAGCTCTTTGTTTGCTTCACTTCACGTTTGTCTTCTTCATCCATGAAGCTCTCTTCCAAGTCCATTCTCAGCCCAAGCCGCAGTAGAGACCCTCCTCAGATTTCTCTCTCATCTTCCTTAAGCAGGAGGCTCAAGAGTAATGGTAGCATGAAAGGAGGCCAAGCTTCTCCAATGTTCCCAACTGGGGGCAAGAGAAGAGGGTGTGGTTTTGAGAATCCTGAACCTTCATCCCCCAAAGTAACATGTATTGGACAAGTGAGGGTGAAAACCAAGAAGCAAGGGAAGAAGATGAGGGCAAGATCAAAGAGAAGAGGAGGAGGAGAAGCAAGCTTCAGGAAAACAACAGAACAAAATTTTCAGGTTGCAGCAAATCCAGATCTCACTAGACAAAACAGCCAGAGCTTTCAGTATCAGAATCACCAGAACTTGCAACAGGAGTGCTTGAAGCACAGGAATCAGAGATGGGTTCATCTCCCTTTGACAATTTGTGAAGCCTTGAGAGAATTCAGTTGCTTCTTTCCTTGCCGTTCCTCTTGCATGTCAAGTGAGAGGGAGAAAGAGAAGTCTGCAAGTGGTGGTGGTGTAGTAGTTATTGGAGGAGGAGGAGGAGGAGTAGGATCTGGTGGTGGAGATGGAAGAGAGGGTTCTTGTGGGGCTGCATTTGCAAAATGGGTGGTGGCTATGCAAGAAGGGGAAGGGAAGGGAAGAGGGATTGAGCTTGTAATGGGTGAAGAAGAAGAAGAAGATGATGATGATGATGATGATGATGATAATGATGGAAGACATAATGCTGAGAGAAGCCACAGCCAGAGAAGGCATGTGTTTGAAGACATTGATATTGATGTAGTTGAAGGGAAGAAACATGAGGAGTTTGTAGGAGGAGGAGAAGAGGAAGAGAAAGCAAGAGTTAGCATTTGCATCCCACCAAAGAATGCTCTTTTGTTGATGAGGTGCAGATCTGATCCTGTCAAAATGGCTGCTCTTGCTAACAGGTTCTGGGAATCACCTGTTCAGAAGCACCATGAAGACTTTGAAGAAGAAGATAATGATGATGAGGATACTGTAGATGAGGAAGAGGAACAAGAAGAAGAAGGAGGAGGAGGAAGTGATGAAGACCAACATATTGAAATGGAGGAAGATGAAGAACAAGAACAAGAAGTGGAAGGAGGAGAAATCAAAGAAGATAGCATTTGTGATTTTGTGGCCAGAGAAGAAGAAGAAGCAGAACCAGAAGT
The DNA here is from genome assembly GCF_033153095.1 of Gastrolobium bilobum. Classification (NCBI taxonomy): domain Eukaryota; kingdom Viridiplantae; phylum Streptophyta; class Magnoliopsida; order Fabales; family Fabaceae; genus Gastrolobium; species Gastrolobium bilobum. The sequence goes on along the minus strand of NW_026896862.1, from coordinate 150,169 downwards.
GAAGGAAAGTTCCGAAATTGAAAGCAATGAAGTTACTGAAGCAAATCAAATTACAAATGAGAAAGACAAAGAAGAAGATGAAGGAAATGGAGATGCCAATGCCAATCATCAAGATGAAACCTTTTCATGTGTTTCACTCCCTGAAGCTCATGCAGATCTCGATAAACCAGAAACCCAAGAAGAGGGTCATCTCCAAGGGGGAAAAGAGAAAAAAGAAAACAACGAAAGCTCTGAACTTTCTTCCACCCCTTCAACGTTCATAGCTTCAGAGCCACAAAACGACGACGTAGCAAAAGCAGAAGCAGAAGCTGCAGCAACAGCTGAAACTTCAGCAGAAGGGTCAAACGTTGAGGAAGAAGAGAAAGGGACTGAAGCTCAAGAGACAGATCCGACCCACGAAGGATCCGACCCGGATCCGCAGTCAAAGGAGCGAGAAAACGAGTCAAAGGAAGAGAGAGAAAGACAGAGGTTGCCGGAGTGCTTGTTGCTGATGATGTGCGAGCCGAAGCTGTCAATGGAGGTATCCAAGGAGACATGGGTATGCAGCACCGACTTCATACGGTGGTTGCCGGAGAGACCCGCCGGAAAAACAAACGTTGCCGGTGGTGCGAAAAGGGTCATCGCTGACTCCTCCTCCAAGTTGAAGCCGAAGCTTAAGCCATCGCTTCCGCCACACCAGCCTCTGATGCAGCCGCCGAGATCTTCGTGTTCGTTCCCGGCGGCGGGTGGTCCCGCCGGAATGTCGATGGCGACGATGATAGAGCAGAAGCTGGTGGGGTCCAAATCCAATAATGGGTACGAGCCGTTCCTCACGCGCTGCAAATCGGAGCCGATGAGGTCTTCGTCGAAGCTCGCCGCCGAGGCTTGTTTCTGGAACAACCGGAAGCTCGAGCCTCACCCTCCTCCGGCGCCGGCGCCTGCTGGGGTTGGATTTTGATTATTTTTTTATTTTTAATCTCAAATTTTCCTTTTTTTCTTTTTAATGACAGAATAATTAAGTGTTGTTATTATCTGTAGACTATTACTAAACCTTTGGGCAGCTTTGGTAAGTTAGATTAATTATATAGTGATTTTACTGTTTTTTAGAATGTAATCCTTTGTATAAATGGTTTTAGTGATGCAATTTGTTTCTTTCTTCTTCTTTTTTATTTTTTTTTCATGACTCATTCATAAATTTATTATGGTTTGAATATATGTATAAGATAATATGGAAGTACCTATTTATCAATGGCTAAAATATGAGCAAATATTTGCCATTTGGGTTAATTTGTAGGGGTTGGACATTCAATTATGTTTGTTGCTTTGAAGGGTAAGAAGATGAGGTTGAATGGACATTTGGTTAAGGTTGTTATGTGTCTGGTTGTCTGTTTCCCTTAATTAGGTTGGAATCTGTTATTGTCAATGGTTGTTCATCTTTTTATCTGAACTGCTTTGTGTTGCACCTCAGTTGTCATTTTCAAGTCTTAATTGTGCTGTTACTGATTGGTTAGAACTTAGAACTTGGAAGAGTGTGTGTTCAGTGGGGAACTGAAATGCAGGTTTGAAAACAGTCAAAGCACAATAGAATTTCAGTGTAAGGCTGATTGTTAGTATTTAATGGTTAAAAAGAAATTATGAACCCAAATGGTAAAGATTAAAGCTTAGGATAATGTTAAACTAATTATTTATTACAAAGAAATTTTCACCACAGATTAACAGTAATTATTGGAAGACATGCAATACAAGGTTTCTTTCTCCTTTCTTCTTTCAACCATGCCTAGAAATGAATCTTATTTAACTGGTTGGAAAAACCATTAATAGTAATCATATTTAGTTTTTGGGAATATTATTAATATATGCTAAAGGTAAACATTATTTATGGACTTTATAACATAGTATCACAGTCTATTTGATCTTTTTATAAAAGCAAGCATTTGGTTCATAAAACTACGTTAGGTGTTTGATTTCTGTGCTCATTATTTTCAAAGACTTTGAGATGAATTAGTAATAATAAACAACTTGACCTTGAAAGCAACCACGCTGTGGTTAAACTTTAAAGTTAGCATTTTGTTTTTCTTTAGAACTTTTTTTCAGTTTCCATTGCTTTTGTTTTCCCCATTCCTTTTGCCACGGATTTGCAGAATTTCAAAGCAAGTGTTTTTCCTCTATTCCCAAGGCAGCAAAACTATAGTAATAGCATGATTATCTATCTGTTCGAGCTTTTTCTCTCTTTCTTCGCAATAGGTAAAGACAAAGCCAAAGACAAGAAAGAAAACCACAGAAGCAAACAAATCATGTTTATTCATTTAATCGTTGGACTCAACAGTGTTTTGGGCAGCTTCTGCTTGACCTCACTATGTTTGAAGTTTGGGAGATGCTGCAGCCTCTTCTTTCAAGATTTACCTGCATTCCCTTCAATTTCAGTAAATTATTCAACTCTATAGCACCAAATGTAAATTAGCTAGGTACCTTTTTGTATTGCAACCTTCCTTTCTTTGAAAACAAACTCCTAAGTGTATGATTTTGTGTAAAACTAATTATCTTTAAAGTGTTTTGAAGAATGTTCAATTTTTTTAATTATTAAGATAGGATATTAGGTGGAAAACCAGTGTTGACACATTTGCTTCTTGGTTAAGCAGTTTCATAATCATACCAGCTTTATTATACTGTAAAAGGGTAGGACTGATTTGGAATCTTGACTTAAAAAAAGGACGAACAGAGAAAAACACCATGGAAGCTGGTAAGAAAAAGTGTTTTTGCTGCAAACTTTTTGAACAGATTGGAAATGGTGTGTAGGGAATAGGGAAAGACATTCTGGCACCCACCAAATTGATAGGTGGCACATGGATTGCAGAACCAATAATGAAGGGAAAGAGAGAGAGAGAGACTAAACATAGTATATTTGGGAAGAGGAGTATATTCTCAGTATCAAAATTTTCTACTACCAACTTACTATTTATATAATCACTATTAGATTAACATTTTCTCTCTCTTCAAAATTTTTTTAACATTCACTCTCTTTGATCCAATGGTAATGTGATGGGTAGTAAGCTAGTAGTAAAAAAATTTAGTAGTTAAAATATCTTCGCTCGTTTCGGAATATGCAAGTTTTTTATCTCCTTTACAATAGCTTCCAAATAGTTTAACCAAATAACATTGATCATAAAAATAAATTAAAATGCTTTCAGTTTCTTGTTTTGGCTGTGCAGTGTGAGATATTTATGTTCCTGTGGGTTGGATTACTAACATGCAGGCTGAGCTTTGTGCTCTGAGAACTGGCCTAACCCATACCATTGCATGAATAATTGTGCACAATTTTGTACATATGATCCTATGACATGTACACTCAAACATTACATTTGCTCACTTTTCATTCTGTGATTACAATAGATCCTAACTCATTTTCTACCACCTCTCATATGTTTGAGATAATATACACCCAGCATCTCCAGACATGAAGTCATTTGCACGATTGTGCACAATTATGAACGTTTCTAATACAAACATTTTAGTACGTATTTGAATTAGCTTATTTCAAAACTAACAAATCTTTTTTTTTTTCTAGAGAACTTAAAAAATAGTTATTTCTCTAAAATGATCGCTCACCAAACATGCTCTTAGTGATTCTAACTATGTGTACACAAAGCTGGTCTTAGTGGCCAAGTGAGTATATCAGATGAAATCGTGAGAACATAAGAGAAATTAATCTTAACTATCCGTGTATGGTTGTATAGAACAAATTAAACACAAGTTTTTGGTGAAGGCCACTTAAAGTGTGAATTCGGTAAGTGGAAATCTCAAACACTGACTTGTTTTAACTGCTACATTCAATAAATTGAGTCAACTCAACTGACATAATTTTGGCGTTCAGAAAGGGTAAAGGAGAAAACAGGAGAATATAGCTTCTATAAGCCTTTCAAAACATTCAACATTGAGACTAGTAAGTGCATTAAAGATCACTTGGCACCTACATTACTCCCAAAAAGTGAAAGATTATCAAGGACACTATATCACTTCTACAAGTGGATGAAATTTGCTGACCTATTCCTCCACCTTAACTTCACTATACTTCTTTAGTAAAAGGCGAAAGAAGAGTTCGTTTTGTGCTCACCACCACACAGCTCCGTAACTTCACTATACTTCCTCTAGTAACTATTGTGCATCATTTGAACTTTGTTCTTCCTTCGTGCTGCCCAATTCAGTGTTACTTGTGGGACTTTCAACTGATGAATTTGATAAACTTGACTGATCAGTAGTGCTTTTTCTCTCAGTTTCCTCTTCAGTTGAATCTCCCATAAAGGAGTCAATGGCAAGCTTGCCAGAATAAAGGAATAAGCCAAGGGAATTTAGGCCAAAAACAAATGTAGCAAGGTAGGTCAAGCCATTGATTATTGTCCTGTGAAAAATTGTCAGACGTTTGTTAGGTGCTTCAAATAAAGAACGGAAAGGCCCCAGATAGTTAAGAGATGGAAGCTACCTTATGGTGATTGTTATCTGGCGGACCTGAAAAGCATACCATTTCACTATCAGACTATCTTGTGCACACAAGAAAAATTAATGAATATCAATGCATTAAGAGCTTGAAGAATTGCTCTCTTATCTGCCAGCAATAGATGCATGCCAAGATATATAACCACCCTATGATGAGCACAACAACATACTTGCAAAAGCTGATAATTTCACTTAAAACAAGTCATGTAATTGTAAAAGTTTATTCTAACAGTTTCCCTGCTGGGTACTCCAGTGATGAGCATCAACGATTGAGTTTTCTACACAATCCAGGAATGCATTTAAATGAAAGAATAGTATCTTAGTTTTAGATGTTTTTTCCCATTTAATATCTTACTATGTGCTTATCGTGCAGTTAGGAAAATCAAAACGAACTGAATTAAAAGTCTGTATTTCACTATCAGGCTTTTCTCCTAACACAGTGTTGAGATGATAAAACAGAATTATCCAGTCCAAATATCATTAACTCACACATGAATAGCACAATCTCTGGTTTTAACCTGGGAATATTCGGATTGCCTGACTAATCTCAAATGGCTAAACTTCAGTACAATTGAATATTCTGACCATCGGAGTTAAGTATTCAATAGGCTCATCAATGATGCAGAATAACCATAAACTAATACATATCAACATTAAATAGCCATGTAAGAATAATAAATATTGGAAAATTTCAAACTGTGTCAGTCAAGCAACAATGACTTAATGTACATGTTTTTCAACCAAAAATACTATTGGGTAAAACATTAGCAATTCCGAGATAAACATTTCAATCAAATACATCCTGGCAAGAAATTTAATCTGTTCTTGATTGGTCAAAGAATCACATAACCAGATATGTTTGAAGACTTTTGCCTTGAAGGACACAACAACAATCAAAGTAGCTGCATATTCCTCAGGTAGTTAGATTCATGTTACTGAAGCTACTCTTTGTTTCTTAAATTGAAATGTTTACTTTTTCATCTTTTTGCAGCAAGTGTTTTGTCTCAATTTCAAAATAGTATCTCAAGAAGAATGATTAGCCACCAGAGGAACAAAAGTTCAGAATAATTAATTAAGCTTAGTATACTACCAAGAAAACTATCAATAAATGAAATACACTCCAATTATAGTTTTACCATCATTACAGTTAAGAAGAGTAAGTAACAATATTCCAATTCTTAGCTGTCTGACCTTTTTCTTCGGTTCAATCAATAAAAGAAAACAGCCTTATCTAATTCCAACTAACATGATGTGCAACAAAAGGGATAAACATAGATAAAAGTACATGAGATAAGACATACAGAGAAATTATCTGAAATTGTTTGTCGGTTTAGAGATGCCTCTATGGTAGTGGCAAACTTATAGAGAATAAGAGCAATAACTCCAGCTGATATTCCCCCAAGAAATGCTTGAACAGGTGATGGTTGACCCTTAGCCTCTATTTGAGCTGACCCTAAAGCTTTTAAGCTATCCAATGCTTCATCCTTTATTGACTTCTTCTCTCCTCCTGAAGACCTAAATTGCTAAAACCACAAAACCCATTTCAATGAAGACACAGAATGAATCATAATAGCACATATCAGTGATATCACTCTAAAACTTAACATGAACAACACAGCAACAAAAACAACCCAATAAATCCAAATTCATTTTTAAAACTAAAAAATCAAGCTTTGAACTCACCGAAACATTTTTGAAGAAAAGGGTAACTATGCAAATTATCCTAAGACAAATTGTGAAAATTTTATATAACCTTAAATAAAATCGTCTTTTTTTTCTCAACAAAAAATACACAGAAACTGTGAATGGCACATTATCCTAAGAAAAATTGAAAAAACTCAAGGGTTTCAGAACATGAATTGTGGCAATTATATTACATATGACAAAATAACCTTAAAAAAAAAAAAAAAAAAACATCATTTTCTCTTAATTAACATACACATAAACTTTGAATGAAGAAGAAATAAGAGAAATAGTATAAAACAAAAAAGAAGAGAAAAACAGTGTTTACCAATGCTTTGGCACGTTTAGCCCTGCGGCGGAGGGAGCGAAAGAGGAAGACAGAGATAGAACCTGTGAGGAGAACACTAGAAGCGACTTGGATTGGAGAAGGGTCATCGGTGGTAGCGAAAATGGAAGGAGTAGAATAAAATGGGAGTTCAATGGGACCCTCCTCTGTTGCAGTGGTGAGTTCAGCGAGGTGGGTCAGCCATGTCCATGATGAACTTGTTGGAGGAATGGCTGAAACTGAAACAGAGTGAAGAATAGTGGGTTTGTGGAGAAAATTAAGAAAAGGGGATATTGATGATGATGATGATGGTGGTGGTGAAGGAAGGGACAGAGAGGGTTTATAATGAGTGAATGTTAATGGGATAGGGAGGTTTGAGAAGAGAAGGTGTTGTTGGCACTGAGAGTGCAACATTGGATATATATGGTAATGGTTGTTGTAGTGTTCCAAGTGATGATAATGGTGTTTGTGTTGTGTAATGTGTTACCTACTTACTACTACAAAGGTATGGAATGGAAGAGTTTCTGTTCTGTAAATATCTTGTGGTCTTTTTTTGGCTTTTGGTGGGAATTGCAAATGCACCATATCCATTATGCATATTTTAATTTTCTTTTTTTGGTATATAATAAATAGAGGAATATCCTACATACCCAAAATTCTGAAAAAAAAAAAAACTCGAATTTAGTTATGAAATAAAATTATAAGTGTGATCTATAAATAATTGGAGAAAAAAAAACAAGAATGAGACCTACCTTTATTATGTGTCCGTGAAAATTTGGTTTATTTCGTATAAAATGAGAGAAGTATAACCCAAAAAAATTATGATGTCCAGTCTTTTTGAATTTTTCTTTCCACAAATTTTCATGTGTACAATAACTTGTTTCATACATATTTTTTTATACCGATAATAATTACCTTTTTCAGACAAGTCGGTCTTTCGGTATCCCCACATGCTTTAACTATTTGAGGAAACTAATTCTAAATCCTGACTTAATCACAATTAAAACTCTTCGTGAACCCATATTCTCTTCCTATCTAGTTAGCCGTATTAATAACTGAACAAAACCTATTGTGTTTGTTTCATATACATATTGGGTTTTATTAATATCATCTTAAAGGAGATAAGTTATGTCATGTCATAGAAATAAACTTGTGGGTTTCATCACCTGAAAAAGAAAAAGGTGACACAGTTATCGAAGGGTATATTCTCTTCCTATCTAGTTAGCCGTATTGATAACTGAACAAAACCTATTGCGTTTGTTTCATATACATATTGGGTTTTATTAATCTCATGTTAAAGGAGATTAGTTATCTCATGTCATAAAGATAAACTTGTGAGCTCCATCACCTGAAAAATAAAAAGAAAAGAAATAGGTGACACAGTTATCGAAGGGTATGTAAAAGAGAAATTTATCACATGTAACATAAGAGTAGTTTTTCCCATACATATTTTAGTAGTAAAACAAAAGCAGATTATAAATTGTTTGATTGGAGAGAGCTTAAAAAATGTTATTGTAATTATCTCTAATTTTATAAATAATAAGTTCTATTCCCACAAAGCAGAAAATGCCTACATCAGGATTGAATGACTTATTGCAAAAGAAATACCAAGAATTATTATGATTATTATTTATTATTATGGCTGTTTTTAGACAAATGTTACAAAGAATTAATCAGTAAAGTGTCATTATGATCCTTGTGTTCAACACTTGAGTGTAATCAAGGTCTGATAACCAATGGCATTTTTCAGCATTCCTGGTGGACATTTGATGCCACAGATCTAGCCCAAAACTTGATTTGCTTTTTCATGTCATCTGCAGAATTCTTAGAAGCCCAATTTGGAATAGGAGGAGGATCACAACTTTGCACTAGCCATGCCTCAGATAAGTAAGGTCCCCTTGCTGCCTTATCTTCTTCTGTCTCAGCTCTATTTTTCTCTTGCAAACCAGGAAGTATGTTAGCTATACTTGGGGATAAGGCTTCTTTCTCAAATGAGAAACCCAAATCCTTGAACCCCTGAACTTCTTCAAGTTCAAGATCACTTAGGCTTCTCCTCATTGTTTTCTGATTCAAGAACCTGCGCCTCACCTCCTCAATACCCTCTTTGTTGAAGCTTTCAACCTCAGTATTTCTAGCTGGTCGATATCTTGGAATGCTACAACTCTGTCATCCATAACCCCAAAACATAAATAACATTTAAGGAGTTAGCTTCAAAGCATTCAAATCAATCTGAATTTGGAAGTGTATATATATTATAGACTAACTTTCTAAAGGACAATTTGACTTATATTAAAAAGTAGCATTGTAGCAGCAAGCTATATATGCTGCTTGTCCCTTTTTAATGAGTATGATTTTACTTATGCCAAAAGCTAAACTTTTGGATCTTTTGGCAATACAGTAATTGGTGCCTTTTCTGGGTGTTGGCCACATTAACTCAACCATAAGCTCTTGGATGTGACAGAATCTTATGCATTTGAATCATAAATGAAAAAAAAAATGAGTCTATTACTTTGATCTTTATAAAATCAGATTATTACATTACCTTAGATGTTTGCCTTGGTGGCAGGATGTCAATATGGGTAGGAGTTGATGGTTGTTTGTGGGATCTTCCAGTTCTTGGATCAGTTACTTGGAACTCTTCCTCTCTCCCTATGGATGGAGGTAAAGATGGTGTTCTTAGCAGTTTGCTTTTCCTTCTATTACAGTCACTTCTATGATGTCCTTTCATCTGTGAACAATGAGGTTTACTAGCTTCCTGAAGCACAACAGCATCTGATGGTTGGTGCACCAATTTGCTTCTAGTAAAACTGCTTCCTGTTTTATCATCTTCTTGTCTCACTCTAAATGGTGGCATGGTTGGTGCTCGCTGAATCATCTTAGGATGAACAAAAGGTTTACTTCTTGATGAGTAGATGCTATATACATCAGAGTCCTTCCCCAAAAAATCTGGGCTAATTAGCCCTGTGGAAGGGCAAGGATCAGAATAACACCTTGGCATCCTTGGTCTTACATTTAACAAGTTATCAAAGAACCAGCACTCCTCAAGAAGATCCAAGGCTTCCACTTTTTCATCTTTGCAAAAAGAAGATTCACAAGAGTTATCAATTGGCTCCATAGGTTTCCACTTTCCAACTTTGTCACCCCTTCATGTGTTGTGAATTTATATTGAGTCCTTTTTGCATCTCTTATCATTTAACACTCTTTTAAGTTAACTGAATGTTGTACAATGAGGTCAAAATTTTGACCATAAAGAATGCTGAAGCTGAGCTTTCTAGATAAGCCATATGAGATATGACACCATGTGCTTTAAGATCTCCTTTTAATTTTTGTTTAGCCATAATGAGCTTACAGTCCAAAATCCAAGTGTTATTTTATATAGAAAATGGATTTCTTCAAGGCTTTTGATGAAGTGGAATAATCTAAGAGATTGATGAACACAGAAAACCCAAGTGGGGTTATGCGGCATTTAAGCTCCACAGCTAAAAATAATTGGCAGGGACTATTTCCTTGTCACTGGCTTTGTCATGCCAGCACATCCCCATGTGATGCTGTTTTTTTTTTTATGCAGCCACTCCACATCACAGAACAAGTTAAATTAATTATTATTTTGGTAGTTTGACTATTAGAATAAATGATTTGATATTATCTTAAAAGGCTTAATTATTATGTTATTTTCTTTAATTATTATTGAACGATTATAATAATGTTGGTAAATAAAAATATACTTCTGAGCTTCTAAAATACAATTCTCAGAGGTCTTTCTCTCTTTGTTGCTGCAATGTGACAGCTAAGGGTAAGGTAAACAGCAAAGATTTCATATATTTAATATGCAAATTGCAGAAGACCCTCGTTCCTTTCTTCAGGTATATGTGTTTGTATATGGAGTATTTATGACTTTTGCTTTGTTCCAACATCACAATTCATAACACCAAAGTTCTTAGCTGTCTACATATTATGAGCGTTAAAAAAAAACACAAAATAATGAAATTGAATTAAAACTAGTAATTTGGTTTAATATATTAGTCTTAACACAGATTGAAACTAATTCAAAGTATTGCTAAATACTTTTCACTTGATGAGTAGTTTTCGTACAAGGAAAGTTGATAATCATTAAAATATTCTTAAATCTAAAATTGAGGACAATTTATGCATCCCCATATATGCATTCATTATTTTCTTTCTATTAATATACTCTGTATTTTTAAAAAGCCTATATTTATGAAGGGTTTGGTGTTTGTCATTTTAAATGACATAAGTTATGTCATTTTAAGAGAGAGATAGCAACAAAGAATGAAAATCATGGGAGAGAAAGTGGGTGGTTTTCTTTTTAATTTAAATTTAAAAAAAAAAATTATGTCTATCTCTCTCTTAAAATTACATAACTTTATGTCATTTAAAATGACAAACACTTTCTTCATTTATGAAAGCATTTTGGATAATTAGTATTGTTGTTTTCATCAATTATGCTTTTCTACTTATAAAGAAGGGGAAAATGTGTGCCATATTAAAAGATATAAAGTTGTGTCATTTTAAGAGAGAGAAATAGATAGATAAAGGAGGAGAGAGAGTTGACAAAAAAATAAAGGTGTAGGTCCCACCTCTTTGTGAGAGTAAAAAGATATAAGTTGTGTCATTTAAAAGAATAAACACTTTTCCCTATAAAGAAATATCCATAGTGCAGTAATTTTTTATCTAACATTTGCTCCGCATCGTTTCAAAGTGCATAAAATCTTGAAGATGATGATTTTATTATGTCTCACTTTTTTACCAGTTTGTTATGAGTTGATTCGTGAGATCCACTTTTAACTTTGATTCACAAATTTCTTATACCTCCCTAAAGGGGTTGGACTCCGGAGAGATGTTGGAATGCGTCAATTTTACATAATTTAATTAATATTATTCTTTTATTTTCATGCATTCTAGTTAACTTTATGAAGATTTGATTAAAAAATTATAAATTATGCATACTGTTAAGATAAAAAGTACAATGCTGCCACTTTTTGTTGCATATAGAGATAACATTTTTCTTTCACTTATAGCATTTATTACCATTCACTTTCTTCATATTATTATAAGTAATATATTTATATTTTTTTAATATGTGAACAATATACCTGGTTGAACCAATAACTCAGTGAACCAGTATCTCGATCAAGTCGATGACCGTTCCGAATTTTAAAACACTGTTAAGAATTTTTAAATTAAACCCGGTGCTTAAAACAAGTATTTAGTTTGTTTTAAAGTGTCACCCTATTTTTATTTTTAAAATTTGACGAAGAAAATGATAAAATAACAAGATAATATTTTCGCCATTTATTTTATGAAATTTTAAAAACAAAATAAACAGCCTCTAAACAAACAGGAAATAAAGTGCCATTTTTTTCTTTTTTGTTATTGTTTCACATCATTTAAAAAAAATAGAATTAAAGCCATATAGTATTTTTATAATTATTAATTCAAAATATTAATAATGAAAAAAAAAATCAAACGCTTCTAAATTTTCAAAAATATAAAACTCATTACACCAAAAGATTTGTTAATTTTCCAGTCAATAATTTTCTTCTAGCTGGACAATGAACATAGAGGTGAACACTATGCACGTTCCAACCAGTCATTTGCAGCAAATCAGACTCATTTACATCTTAATTCCAGCAAATCTTTGCACTCGAAATTAAAGGCTTTCTATTTATACTAAATTTGACAAGTTTTAGTTTTACTTTACATTACACCACAACATGACACCCCCAACCCAGCCACTTGGACAATTCTAAACCACTCTAATATATCGAATTAGTGTTTGAAGTTAATTTTATCCCATATACACACATAATAGTGTGTAAGATTCATGTTTTCTTTTTTTCTCTCTTCTCCTTACATAACCTCATATAAATCCACACACTTTTTATGTATGAGTAGGAGATAAAATTATCTCCAATAATATAAGAAACATTATAAAAATTATCTCTTACGACATGAGAAATATTAATTCTTATTATATATCTTACCTTCTAACAAAGAACTACTTAAAGAAGCTTCAAACTACATTATCTCCGGCAAAAAACCAAAACTACAAGCGATAGACACATTGAATAAGTGGATTCATTATTTTTAGGGGATATAACTTCTCCTTTCATGGGAGAAGTTTCGAGCACGCAGCAGACACAAGAATTTGTGAGTCCCACAATTTTTATAAAAAATAAAAATAAATAACCCACACAAAACAATGGATCTATGGCATGAGAAGAGACTTTTGCAATAACAACAGAAGTCTTTTTCCCTTGTTTTTAATTGAAGATTTAAACATTTGATTCCACCAGGTCTACAAAGAACTTGTCGCATATATGTTAAAAACTAGCCATGCCTTGACCAAGACCACCAAGAAAATGGCTGAATTCAAGTTTATCATTGCTATGTATCAAAGCTTAATACAATCATTGTAAGCTTAATTAGCTTAACCATTGTTTAAATTTCATATTCACTATACTTAAGATCTGTTAGTGGTTAGTCGAATTGGTTAGTGTCTTGGTTCAATTATCACAATGTAAAGCTACTTGGTGTGTGAACAGTGTATCTAAATTTAACTCAAGCTTGAGTAGTTAACAAGTAACTTAACTCATTTACACCTTTATGTTAAGGGACACGGGTAACTTGTTTACCCGACCTATTGTCCCAAGTTCAGTGCGCATATCAGGGAGAAAAGTTGCACATGGATGCAGGTATGGAGGACCGCTTTTTATAGACATGGAAATGGGTCTATACATTGCATCCATTTACACAAGTACACATAGAAATATAAAAAATAACATTGATAAATTATAATTTCTTTTTCACTTTATATTATAAAAACCAGTTATTTGAGTTCAGGTACAGTTGACAAAAAGCATAGCCAAAAGGATTTTGAGACATACAGACATGTCTTACTGGTTTCGCAGATGGATTCTTTAGAGATGAGAGGTGAAGGATCTTACAAAATATAGAGAAGCTGTATCTTATCTCCAAGATAAATCAACAGCATAGACTCTAATAACACCTAATAGTTCACCAGAAACTTGGCTTAACATGCACAACATCCTTCAATGACATTTCCAACAAGAATTTCTGAAACGTTGGTAGTAAATAACTGCAGATCAAACCTAGAATTACCGAACATTGTACTTACCATTTTGCAATCATTTTTATCACACCATACAATAGAATTATTTTTCCATTATCCGTTCTGCCTAGAAAGTGAAAGACTAAACATGCATTCATTACAAATTTACATACATGTCAAGAAATAAACTTTAGGAAACCAAAAAATAATTTATTCGATCAAATTGTGTAAATTCTCAATTAAAAAAAAAAAAAAAAAAACTATTGTTAGGACAAGGAAAATAACAGATTTAACATCAATAATGTCTACCACAAACAAAATTCGAACTGCATTAGAGGGAGGGAAAAGTTAGAACGATTGATGCCAAAATACTCGTAACTGAAGTGTAACAATTTCTTAAACAGATAAAAAAACTAGAAAATTTTGAACAAGTCTTTGACAACAAACATTGTAGCCACTCAGGTACTATCAGTCACTACTCCAGTAATCAAAACATTTCAAGCAACAGGGACTTCAATATCATTTGCCACAACAGGAGCAGGCCGGATGTATTCTTCCTCCTCCTTTGGAGTATGGATTGTGACAATATCAGGTAGGGGAGTTTTGGGACCCTGTTTCCCTTTAGGATCCCAATCAAGCATGATCTTGACCTTGATACCGAGAACACCCTAAAAGACAGGAGAAAATGATTAGCTTCATCAACCCACAACAAACAAAAATGAATCAAGAACTTAAAAATCCAAGTGCCAAAACAAATTATATCAGTTATCTATGGAGAATAGAAACAAACCTGTCTAAGGAGCACATGTCTCACTGCAGAGTCAATGTAATCCTTGACCGGTTGACCAGAAGAAATCATGTAACCATCCTTGAATTTCATAGATTTGGCTCTCTGAGCTCTCAATTTTCCACTAACAATGACCTGCTCAGATCAAACAGCAATTACAACCAAATCATTACATAAAGCAATTAAAAAACAGGAGTTCAAAGCTGCTTCTGTAGAACAAACCTCGCATCCCTTGGCACCACTTTCCATAACAAATCTCAAAACACCATAGCAGGCCCTGAAACAAATATTTTAAGTTTATAATGTTACCACAAACACAGAAGAGTTTTGACAAAATATGGAAATATTTCGTTACAGAAAGACACGAGGAACTAGTACATACATAAATCAACTCAAGGCAGACCTCGATTAAACAACACGGGCAGATTATTTATACCATCCTACATGAATATACTTAAAACTGAAAAAACCTTGGTATGCTACAATTTGCCAACAAACAATACAGGGTATGAAATATAACATGTATCCCCCAATGTTATACTGCATGAATACAACAGAATTTCATGAGTTTTAATGAAATAGAGGACATGAAATAATTTCGTCATCTTCCGACACAAACTTGGTACAGAACACCAATCTGCTTTATAGATGACTAACGAGATATATTCTCCAAGGAAAACAAATTCACATGGCCGTAAAATATGACCATCCATAAAATACAACCGGTCAGTCCTTCACGTCCAAAAACCATAAATAGAATAATTGAAACCTTCTACACCTCAACTTTGAGAAGGAATTCCAAACTCATCACATTCCTTGATAGAAAATAGTCAACTGAATGCAACATGTTATTACACTCGATACATCAAACAAAATCAAGAATACCATGGAGAAGCCATCAGCACATTGACCCTCCAAGCACACACACATTTGAATAATAACAAAACGAAACAATCCAAAATTATTACACTAAATGTAAGCAATATATGATTCATTTTGCACATCTAAATTACTAATTTAAAGCATATATACCTCCGGACAGCAAGTCCACCAAGTAGCTTGTAACGGAGAGACTCTGCCTGAGCAATAGCACAAAGACCCCTGTTGTTAACCTTCTCAGCATATAACTCCACACTATTCTCTGGAAACTTGAACCTCTTCTGTACCACTGAGGTAAGCTCCCTAATTCTTCTTCCCTTCTCACCTATATTCCACAAACACCAAAACAAAAAGCAAAACAAAACAAAAACAAATCAAACCCTTGTATATCAACAACATTAGATTCCCCTAAAATAATGAAAAATTAAAACTTTGAAGAATGAATGTAAGCAAGCACAAACCAAGAACAGCCTGGGTTCGAGTGGCTCTGATGATGATCTCAGTGCGCATAGGGGTAACCCTAACTTCAACACCCGAGTATCCATCCTCAGCAAGCTCTCTGGTCAGAACCTCGTTCAGCTCAGCAAAGAAAACTCCATCAGCTACAAACTACATATATAGACAAGTCCCAGGTTCAGAAACCTTAACAACATAAATACATTAAACAAAAAAAAAATTAACAAAAAGAAATGAAGGTTGTGTTCCATTCCTAGGTCACACTGACCTTTCTCTTCTTACTCATTTGGGTCGCCATTGTCGCGAATCAGAGGCTAGGTAAGATGTGGAAAATTCTAAACACACAAAGTGAAATTTCATTAAACTTAAAAACTAAAAAGTAAGATGAATTTAATTATTTGCTTTTAAACAATCAAAATTATTTCTAATCAGAATAAAAATTAAAAAAATAACCTTGGACCTCCCATCAAACACAAAGAAATTTAATGAAATTAAAAAAAAAAAAAGCTATGAAGAAGATTAAAGTGTAATTTCCTTCATCAAAACCACAGATTTGATGAACATGAAACATAATGAAAAGAACAAGAACATAAGGATAAGGTTGTTCCGTTACCTGTTTTGGTTTAAGGAGGTAACGATGCAAACTGCGGCTATGGACTCTGCTCAATGAAGAATGAGGCGCGTGTTTACATAAGCTAGGGAAGTGAGTAGTTCATATTAGTCGAAACCTAAGAGGGTAGAATAGTCTTTTGGATCTAATGAATTTCAGGTGGGCCTTTATGAAATTGGGTTGGGCTATTGATAGAGATTGGATCTGTCTCCCATTTTTTTTTTTTTTAAGTTAGAATATTTTTTAAATTTTTAAGATATATAAGTTTTTATAATTACTAATAAAAATTTGTTAATTTTCGAGTCAATAATTTTCATATTGTACTTATTGAATCTAGTAATTAGTACATATTCATAATTTGTAATAGAACTTATCATTAAATAAGATAAAATGTGCATAACATTTATTCTATTGTTTTTTCTTATTTCTTAAGAGAAATAATTTTCTACTGGCATTCCTGGTCGATGTGTTTAAAATAATTTGTGGGAAAAAAATATTTTGGTATCACAATATATTCATGTTCCGAATGATACAGAATATTATATATTTAATAATAGTGTACATTTAATTCCGATTACATACGATTATGTATTTAATAAATAATGTATTAGAAAAATATTGTTTTTTATTTCTATCAATATATATTATTGGTTCATTCGGAAAAAAACCCCAATTTTAGCGAACACTGTTTCTAATATTTTTATAAGGAAAAAATATTTATCCTTTTAAAGGATATAACTTTATGTTATTTTAAATCATAACCATTAATTTTCGCCAATCAACGGTTCGAATTTATTGGGTTAAACTTCTTAATTAATTAGTAATTCGTAATAAAATTCAATAAATCCTAACTGTTGATTAAAGGAAATCAACGGTTAGAATATAAGATGACACAAAGTTATATCATTTAAAAGGAGAAACGTTTTCCCCTTTTTATAAATAAAGGATTCTTCTTTGTACATTTGAAAGAATATGCATCATGAAATAAAACGGTAAAATGTGGAAGAGTGATAGTAAATGATAATTTAAATATCTATAAGTGGAGTTTTGGGCAAGGCTCAAGCCTAGATAAGTGATAAAAATAATTTTATTTTATTTTTTTGGAAGAGATAAACATAAATTTTAGTTATAAATGTTATAAATGTCCTATGTAAACTTCATGCATTAAGATTTCACTGGATAAATCACTGAAATCTTCTGCCAGATAACATTTTCTAACTGCTGAAATAATAATGTATGCAACAGCATCATGGACATCTTCCACTAGCGAACAAGCACTTTCTGTGTCAAATGATAGATGCTGTAGAGACATCCAGGGCAACATTGATACAAGCAAATATTCCTAGATTCAGCAGCACCACTATCCTTGCTTGAAGAGACATTGATATCTATAACATTCTCATGTTTACCAGTTTTAACATCACTTAATTTAACACCAGTCTCTACTGAGGACACGCTAAGAGGCTGATTAGACACTGTGCTGAAGTTACCAATCTCAACACTCTCACGTTCCCAGGAAGTGTGAAGTCCATTTTCAGAAAAGACCAGAGAGTGTGTGCATATGGATTTATTCAAGTCTTTCGACATCCCAAATTCTCCAATCACCACTTCATAATTTCCAACAGTTACTGATTCAGATAGTCTCAATAATGTCCTATTCTCATGATCTAAGGATGGACAAACAGGTTGGTTTGCAGCAGCAGCAAAGTTGTTAGTATGCTTATCTGAAAATATAAATGAGTTAAAGACTTCTCATATTATATGAGAAGAATTTCTTCTCCTACACACACATCTGGGTCCCACTAAATTTTTTTTCTCTTTCTTCTTTTCAATGGGACCCACATATTTGTTGTATGTATAGGATAAGATATTCTTCTCATGTAACATGAAAAATCTTTAACCCAATGTAAATATGTATTTAAAATGTGTACATACATACGTGATTTATAAAAACTAAACATGAAACTTCATGTGCAATGCTTGTTTTAGAACATATTAAATGCACAAACTATGCTGTTTTAGAGAATTTTACTGTGATATGGTGCTCCGTGTCATGGCATGCCAAGGGCAGAGGTTGATTGTTGGAGTGGAAACTAGTGGTCATACCCGTGAAAGCATGAGGTAGCTGCGATCAAATAATCTCTAATTCCATATTCTATTTTGCAACAAACTCTTCTATTCTAAAATTCTAATTAGTAACCAGATAAGTATATAATAGGAAGTGGGAACACAATAATAATAATAGATAAAAGATAACAGGCAAAGCATGGGGCACCAGGCTATAAGATTGAGCAATGAGATAAAATTATGGAATACAAAGCCATCATAGAAACTTCACTAATGTATGCAAATGTTGCAAATTTACAAGTTGAAACCACTTCAATTAACCAGTCTGGCATGTCTAGCAGTCTAGGATATTACAATTTCACTGAAAAGAAACGTACACAGCCCAAAAATATTAACACTAATGATGGACCAACACAAGTACATCAAGTGGATAACTATCAGAATTTACAGAAGAAATCCTATCAGCAGTTGGTTCTATTAATCACTCATCTTCATTAAGCATGGTAAAATCTTCTACGTCGGTTTCTTTGTTCATTTTGCGCATTTCATCAATCTCAACCAGTAACAACGGATCATGCACCAGCTTATCCGCATGCAATATCTTTGGGCAACCTGATACACAAAGATTTGGTTAAAAAGAAACGCTGTGGGGGCATAGGATTAATGTGAAGGTTATCAGACAACAATGATCTACCTGATATTGGGCATTGCTGTTGCTTTGACTTTATATATCGCATTATTACTTTCTTTTCATAAATGTGTCTACATTCCATACTGCACCAATGAAAGAGAAACATGAGTAACATACAAAATAATCTATCAATATCTTAATCCATTCACAAGAACTTCCATGCATAGAACATGCATTTCAGTGTAAATACATAAACTTCCACCAATCTTTTATCTCATACTAATATAAAAGGAAGTTAAACACCATTGATACTAACAATTACTCCTGTCTCCTCAGTGGCAGTTAACATGGCAATGCAACTCTATCCCTCACCATGAAGGTTCCATCTTCAAGCAATGTCTCTAAAGGAAACAACTCAACGGCCATAACTTACATTTAACTTTGTGTGCATAATGACTCTTGATCTTTGTAACCACTCATACACATCTGTAAAAATAAATCTTCGCAGATTCCATACATATCTAATCTATATGATATGACAGCCCCCCACGTCAAGGGTGTATCTAGGGGTCTAAACAAGTAGAGCATTTGATGCTCAAGTTTGGCTTATGAAAAAAGATGATACTCAAGCTTGACTCATTTATTTAAACGGGACAAATTTAAATATTGGATTCGATTTGTTCAAAAAATTTAGCTTGGCTTGTTTAGCTTGCTTATAACTTTTAGATTTTTTTTTTTTTCCTTTTATCAAATCTCTCCTTGAAGTATTTTATGATTTTATAAATTTAGTATTTGGTAGACATCTTTATGCTAGAAGATGACGCAAAAATAGGAACAGAATATGAAACTCTTTGAAAATTTAGTTGGAAAAGTAGTAGATTGTAAAATAAAATTAGATTTCTCTAGATAGAACTACAATTTACTAAGTAATAGTGATAAATAAATTATTATTATTATAGAATACACACACACACACACGAGCTATTCGCAAGCTTTTGTTGAGCATATAAGGCTTGAGTTTAACTTATTTATATAATCGAGCTTAATTGAGCATTGAACAAGTTAAGCTTGAACAGTTAAAAAGTAACTTCATTTACTGTGAACAGATAAGGGTCACCTGTTTACCCGATCTATTGTCCGAAGTTCAGTGCAGGTATCGGTGAGAAAAGTTGCACATGGATGCAGGTAAGGAGGAACACTTTTTATTCAGACATTGGTATGGATATATATATATTGCATCCTTTTACACAAATACACATACGAATATAAAAATAACAATGATGAACTATTTTTTTTCTTTGTATAATATTAAAATCAATTATTTGGGTTCAGGTACAGCTGAGAAAAGGCACAGCCAAATGGACATAGAGACAGAAACAAACAGATAGAACATATATTTCTTATTGGGTTCGCGTATGGATCCTTCATCCTTCACCCCAAAGCCAACCCATTTATATCCCTACTATGGGAGAGGGGAGGTAAAGGATCTTAAAAAAATATAGACAAGCTGTATCTTATCTCCTAGATATATCAGCAGCATAGACTCTAATAACACACCATAGTCCGCCAAAAAGCATTTTCTGAAAAATTTGTGCTAAATCAACTGCAGATTAAGCCTAGAATTACCGAACACTATACTTGCCATTTTGCAATCAATTTTCTCACACCATAAACTAGGATTGTTTTTCCATTTATCCATGCACCAAATGAAAAAACATGCATATATTGCAAATTTACATATATGTCAATAAATAAACTTCGTGGAGGAAAAATAATTTATTCAATCAAATTATGTAAATTTTCAAGGAAAAAACCAAACAACACAAAACAAAAAAATGTAACTACAACTATTAATATAGAAAGAATATATTATTCACAGAAATAACAATATTTGCAATGATTCATATGGTACCTGCGAACTGGTTCCTCAAGCTCGGTAACAGGCTTTCCAGTCAATGGACAATTATTATTCAAAATATTAGATTGGGTACTGGTCATTACAATTTCCTCCTGCTCTTCACCGGGCATTGGCTGTCCCCCATGATGAACATTCTAAAGACAGAGACAAACAACAAGCACATTATATTGTTACAGGAATTCAGTTTACAACATTCTTACAGAAGGAACTTAAAAAAGCATCAGTACTCAGTAGTAAGATACTATTGCATATGTTACATTAACAATTTTTCTTTCAAACAGGATCATGGAAATAGAATATTACAAAGTGACATCCATATTAGAATGTGAAAAGTGCAAACCAGAGTTTAATTCATCTCTCTCTCTCTTTCTCTCTCTCTCTCTCTCAGTACATATGTGCACATGCATGTGTGTCAGGGAAAGAAACTATGAGATCATATACTCATGAGAAAGTTGACAGCGAATATTCATTGCAAATAACGGATTCTGCAAGTTGCCTTATTGGGAAACATAAATCTTATATAAACATATCCAATGGTGGGAAGGCATCCTTCTATTGAATGGGATCCCAGTCTTGTAAGAAAATGATGAGAACTTATGTCATTGCAAGAACATGTTCTAACCAGAGACAACAGTTACATCTCCACCTTCGCCAGAATTTAAAATCACTGCTAGCAGTAAAGAGAACACTCCAGATAAGTGGTAGGCTTCCCAATCTTTAAAGTCAATCACCATTACTCATTGTATGAACAAGATATATGTAAGGAAATGATAGTACACTATTTTTAAACTAAGAAATTAGGGAAGAGACCACTGTAATCCCGGCCAAAAGATAAACTTGATCGATATCTTCATCGACATAGTAACAGCAAGGAAAAGGGTGGGGGGAATCTTTCAACAATTAAGAGTGACAAGAAACATACCCACACAGCTTCCTTAAATTGGCGTATTAAGGGATGTCTAGTAAGATCAGAAGTTTGATTGGCTTTAAACTGGGAAACTTCATCCTCAAACAATTTATGAAAATTTGTCAACTGCATTTGGAACATCAACAAGCAAGTTAGTTTTTGGAGAAAAGGGAGGGTTAAATGATAAATGATAACATATAAAAGTTTATAAGACCAACAAAAGCTGTTAATATGCAATGCACATTGCAAAACCTCTTCTGCAGGCTGGTATCTGTGGGCAACAGCTTGAACTGCTGATGAAAAATGCACACTGCGTTCAGATAGTTCCACTAACTCAACAACCGCATCTTCCAGCTCCTTCACCTGAAACAGTTTTCACTCGCCATATGATCAATATTGCAAAAATTAAAAATAAGCTTGGACTTCCCATTCAAACACAAATAAATTCAACAATATCTAATTAAAAAGAAAAAAGAAAAAACCTTATCAGAAAGGTTGTCCTTTTCAAATTCAACTGCAATTTCTTTCATCAAACCCACAGTTTTACGGACATCCTAAAGCAAAACCAGAAAAATGCAACCCAGTCAGTCATAAACGATAATGGGTACCCTAAAAAATGTTCCTTTTGGAGGAAACATGGAAGAAAGCAGTTGAGTGAATAAAGGGGTACCCTAAAAATGCATTGAAGAAAAAGGGGTTGAAAATTACAGCAATGAGAGGCTGAGAATCGGAGCAGAAGGTTGAAGCTGCGTTTTTTATTCGTGCGGCGCCGCCGCCATGGCCATGTGAAGTTGAAGCCATGCTGCTTCTCCGATTGAACCAAGTTCCAACCAAGGAGAATTTTGGAGGGAGCCACCAATATTATTGAATTTCTCTTCTTCTTTTTTCATTTACTTAAATATTATTTTAATTATATTTTTTGTTTTAAATAATAAAATTAAGTATTTTAACATAAATTAACAGAAAAATATTTCTGGAGTTAATACAGATAAGTTATCTGCATTTACTTCCAAAACAACGTCGTTTTGGGATTAGAAGATTAAAAATTTATAATTATAAAGACTATAATAACTCTGAAATAAATTAAAATTATAAAAATACCATGATTTCTGTCCCAAAACGATGTCGTATTAGGCTTACTGCAGATAACTTATGTGCAGTAACTAACTGCAGAAAAAGGGAACCCATAAATTAATGGGAGAGATAGTTATATTTATAACATATTTTTTCTTAATACCTTTCATAATTATTTTTATAGTTGTTGGATTAAAATCAAATCAACGATTTGTTAATTTGATTTTGATTCAACAACTATAAAAATGATTATATCAAGTTGTGAGAGAAAATATGTCATAAATATAATCTCCTTCTAAATTAATTAAATAAGTTAAATGAATTAACATTTTTAATAAATAACTCATAATCTATATAGGCTAACAATTTATTTCCAAGGGGTGTTTGGTAGGAGATTTGTTTTATGATGACCGACAAAGTTGAGATGGGTTTTTTAGTTGACCATATATGGTAGGAGGTTTTAAAAAATTTGTCTATCATTTTGATTTGCATAGTAATCTCTGTTTGTGTGTAAAATTAAAAAAATTTGCCATTTCAGAATACCACTTGGTTATTGAACCAAAAAGTAAGAAAAAAAGCAATGGACACAAATATCTCTTCTCAAAAAAGGAACCGAACCGGTTATGCATGTAGAGATGCAAGATACTAAATATATAAATAGTATTTTGTTAAGCAAGGGCATGTGTCAAAGAAATAAAAATAGTATCTTTTACAATGAAAAGTAAAAGTTTTAAAAATTTTATTATAGAATATTAATTTTTATTATATTAAATATTCTTTTTTTATTTAATATTTTTTAATTTTTATTCTTTAGCAAATGACTCAAGGCACTTTTTAGCAAAACTCTATAAATAAGGGTAATTTTTCAATTTGGTCATCTAAACATTAAATTATGTCATAATAGTCCTTGAAAATTTGCGTCACTAAATTAGTCTGTCAAAGATAAAACATTATGATACTAGTCTTCTAAAATTCTTTTATTGAATTAATCTTTCCAAGATACAAAATTGTCACCAAATTTGTTTATATGAAAGACTAAAATATTAATATAAAATTAAGCACTAATTTGATAATAATTATGTATCTTTGAGAAAATAATTTGATGAAAAATATATTCAAATATAGTGATATTTTACAATTTTGAAGAAACTAATTTAATGACAAGATTTTAAAAGGCTAATAAAGTGACATCTTAATCTTTTGAAAATTAAAATTGAAGATTTATTTTATTTGTTCTCTTCTATGTGAAGGATAAAATCAAGTATGTAGAGAGCTCCTTGGACCCCTGGTCTACCTGAAAGGATAGCAGCATGAGTTGCGAAACAAATGCAAAAACGTATATATGTGAATTGTGAACGTATCATCGAAGGTTACTAATAAATTTGCGATAGTTTATGAAAGAGATGTCGTAAGAAAAATATTATATCAAAAGTTATTATTTATGGGTGATATGAAAAGTATTTGCCGGAATAACATATTTATTTTGTAATGCGTAATGGATATTGGCCTAATCCAATCTGAAACACTTTTCAATCCAAACACATTACAAACAGTTAGAGTTAATCAACCCCAAAAACAAATGTCAATTTGCAATGACAAAGAAGGGGGAGAGTAATTATGAAGGATGACATAGTTGGTAAACAGATTATGTTCAAAGAATGGATTGTTGTGGTTGAAAGGTTGTTGGTTTGATTTCTAGGCAAAATATTTTAGACTCAGTGGTAAAATCCTTCATGCTCTATGTTATGAAAAAAAAATAAAAAAAAAAAGATATATACAAAAAATAAAAAAAAGGAAAAAAAAAAGATATATACAAAAAAAAAAAAAAAAAGAGGAGTAGAAGTGAATTCGTGGGGATGCAAACAAGTGTGGCACCTAACGTATTATGGGAATTTGACTTCTAAATGTGCAAGCATGGAAGTCATGTCGTCGAAAGTTATGGATTATTACTATTTCCAGTGCTTACTTAACAACAATAAAAAATATAAGTGTACTAATTAATTTTGAATTAATATTTGATACTTTCTTAAGATAAAGATCTTACACCATTATCATCTTTAAATAACCATTTTATGCAGAAAAATTATCTCCAGTGAGCTCAAAACGACGTCGTTTGATATTATAAGATTAAAAAATTATAATGATAAAGACTAATATGACCCTGTAATATATTAGAATTACAAAAATACCTTGATTTATGTCTCAAAACGACGTCGTTTTAGGAGATAACTTGTATCCATTGACTGGAGAAATCTTTTACCCTTATTTTTAATACATTATTATAAAATAAAATGTTTTTAAAAGTTGTGAATCTCTTAATAGTATGAAATAATGTCAAATTCATTAAATAATATGACAATATACTATTACATACAAATATAAAACTTTTTTTACATTAATAAAACGTTAAAATTAAATTTCCTTCTAAATTCTCTTGTTAAAGTTTCCACGAATTACATTTAAATGATCAACTTTTTTACTTGATTAAACTTTATTAATCTGGTTTTCTAGAGTCTGGATTTTTGGCACCTATACCATAACTAAATCAACATGAAAGTGCCCTTCCTTCCACTGTAAAAAGTGGGTTTAATCCTAATTGTTTCAAAATTAACAGATTTGACTTCCATCAATGACATATATATAAACATAATATTTTTTTGGCAGAAGTCATGGCCTCCTTAGGAAAATTAAAGCTTTGTGTATATAGTAGAAAATGGATAGTATAACATGACTATTAGTTAAACATTGAGAAGACTAACCAAAAGTGGGGAAGCACAATGTAAATTAATATGAGACAACTAATTGAAAAAACACGAGTTAGGGATTAGCCAATATGGAACTTGGAGGGTCAACTATTAATTAGTTAATTAAGTAATTTGATTAATCACTTGTGATTATTTATTTTCACATTAACCTAATTTGTCGGCACAGCTTGCAGTTCGAAATCCACTTCCATATATGTGGAGATAGACCACATCTTTTGATAGCTGGAAATTTCCAAGTTCCAACAATTATTAAGGAGATTATTACCATATTTATATAGGGAAATATTTTGTTTACAAATTTTTTATTTACAAATTCAATTATGTATTTCGAGAAATACAAACACTTAAGTGCGTATTTTCTAGAATATATAGTTGAATTTATAAATAAAAAATTAGTAAATATAACTCTCTTTATATTTATATATATATATATATATTATTAGAAATTAATATTAATTAATAAATTTGATTCCCAATAAATGATAATCGTTGATTGACGAAAATTAAAGGTTAGGATTTGGTGTCAAATTTTAAATTTGACAACAGTATCAAATGATCCTATCCCATATATATTCACACTTTTTATAACTATTTTCCTTAATTATCTTAAATTAAATTTTTTATTTATAATTTTTATATTATTATATATTTATGCTTCTAAATTAGTTCCAATTTCTTTTCTATCTTATTTTATTTTTTAAAATAAGACATGGCAACATTTATTTAAATATTATGTATATAATTATATCATATGTCATACTATATCACAAATATATTTTACTCATAAATCGTATTTTAATTAGTATGTAACTGAGTTATTTCAAATAATATTAAACAATAATTTTGGTAAAGAAAATATTACGTATCTTTTTAAATATAATCCACGTTTCAAATAATGATAAAATTATTTATAATAAATTGATATTGAAATTAAGTATTAATAATTTTTATCAACGAACATGTTTATAAGTTTAAGTATAAAATATAACTTTATAATTTTTTTTTCAAAATGTGATGTATAACCATTTAAAACAGAATATATATATATATATATATATATATATATATATATATATATATATATATATATATATATCTGTTAAAAAATTAAGGCTATAAGAAAAATCAAATATATATAAACCATTATTTAACATACAATTTTCAAGAAAAATATAACTAAGACCTTTTTATACAATAACAAAATATAATAAAGATCATATCATATTATCTTGTAGAGGTAGTATTTTATCAATATACTATACTGGACATACTTAAAATTAAATTAAGAATAGATGTACTCTTATTTATGCACCTTATTATAATATATCATGTCATGAGAACTGTGGAGCACACATATCTTATTTCTTTATAAATATACACACTACCATACAAAGATTATTCAAATTCAGATCAACATTAGCTACAAAATATGATGAGTTCCTTCAACACCCTCTTCCTCCTCCTCCTAGCTATCTTTATCTTCTGCTTTGGCATGATAAAATCAGATGAGAATCTGATCAACACCTTATGTGCCAAAACAGAAAAGCCAGATAATTGCAAAGGGTGTTTGGAAGCAGAACCTAAGAGCAACTCAGCTGATAGTCAAGGACTTGCCCTCATAGCAGTGAAGTGTGCAGAGAAGGACACAACCTATTTGCATGAGGACTCACTCAAGCTTATTCCCAATAGTACTACCAACTTGTTGACAAGCGTTCTAAAAGGTTGTGCAGCATATTCATCCAAGGCACAACAAATGTTTTTGCCTGTTGCACACTATGTTCAAGAAAGGAATTATAGTGCTGCTCTTGATGTCATGACAGAAGATATAATACCTCTTGTAAATTACTGTTTAGAACTCATCAATCATGCTCCTGATATGGTTGTGCCACCGCTGGTCTTGGGTGGGGTTGTGGTTACAAACCAAAGTTGTACAAATGCTGCTGGAATCTTAAGTAATCTTTGAGTGTTTGTGTTAATGAATAATATAAAATAATGTATGTTTTTTTTTTTTTTTTTTGTAACTAATGCATGTGTTTTTACCGAATAATTTATGCTTTTTGATTGAATTGATTATTTACGGTTTATAATTTTATTAATAGAATATTCAATATATTTGTATCATTTAAAATGATAAATGTTTTTCTAAAAAAAAAGAGAAAAATATTTGTCACTCTAAAGAATACAAATTCATGTTATTTTAAGTGAAACAGTTGTTTTTTAATATAGGGTTCGTTTTTTCTGCAGTTACTGCAGATAAGTTATCTGGAATAAGTCCAATACGACGTCGTTTTGGGACGGAAATTATGTTATTTTTGTAATTTTAATTTATCTCAGGGTTATTATAGTCTTTATAATTATAATTTTTTAATATTTCAATCTCAAAATAATATCGTTTTAAAAGTGAATGCAGATAACTTATCTGCAGTAACTGCAGAAATATTTTTCTGTTTAATATATATTTGTTGGTTTTTTATATTTTCTCTCCTTCACAAAATTAGAAGAAGAGAAAAGGAGAAAATATTGTGGAGAAGAAAGAATGTAAAAAACCAAAAAAATTTACACCAAAATATGGTCAAATAACACAAAATTATATTTTATAAAATGACAAATATTCTTTTCTACTATACTTTTCTTAATTTCATTTCCTTTTTTTTTTTTTGAAACCTTCTTAATTTCATTTCTTATTTAAGCTATTGACATGCCCGTTTGTGAATTTAAAGTTGTACTTATAAGATGTTTACAATTCGAGTTTGCTTGATTTTAAAAATATAAATACTTTGAATTAAAGTAATTAATTTTTATATAAAAAATTAATCATGTATTTTTAATTCAAAACTCAATTAATTTGAACTCTTCTTAATTAATGATTTGATTCTATTATATTCAATCAGTTTATAATTAATTCTGTTTATGATAAATATAAATTTAATTTCACTGTTTTTGTTTTTTATGATGTAATCAACAACAAATTTATCGTAAAACTTCAATAAAGACATGATTAATATATATAATTGAATTAACCCGAGTTTTTTTTTTATATAAAACTACATCAAATTTACTTATCCATAAATATTAAATTATGAAAAATGTATAACTAATTATACATGTCCACTTTATTTTTATTTGGTTTCCAAAATGAAAAGAAAAATTAAGCCAAACAAATTAATTTTACAAAAGTAAAATCAAACAAAAATAAATTTATTCAACCCTTTATGGCTTTTAATTTAATTTTTTTTAATTTAATTTTTTTTAATTTAAATCAGTTTGGTTCATATATATTATTGAAAACGTAAATAAAGACAAAACTGGTTCATATATATTATTGAAAACGTAAATAAAGACAAAACTTATGCTCTCTATTCAACCACTTTTTCGTTTTTTATTCATCACGCTCTTCCAGCAACAGAAATATTTATAGGGAAAAGAATCAAAATCAGGAGTGAAAAGATAATTCAAGAAAAAACATATGATTGTCACAGCTTCCGAGAATTTGACATTGTCATGTAAATAATTCAAAACCCATAGATAGACTCATGAAGAAGAAAGTTGCTATTGGTGATGCGTTTAATAGACACAAGAACGCTCCTCCTCATCAAATAATAGCTATGGCTAGAAAACTGAAGTGATAGCATATATTTAATCCTATGATGATGTCACATAACAAGTCAAACCAAGATCTATTCACTTGCGTGAAATCATACTCTCCAATTTAAAGACTCCTACTACCATGATAGGTTCATGTTCATTTTTAGGTACACCAACGTATGATCCAAACCCAAATAAAAATAAGCATACCTCTTTAACTAATAGTTCAAGGGATTTGCATTTGTCATTAAACACGACACAATAAATTTTCCTACAAACACAACATTTTGTGGGACCCACACTTTTTGAAGAAAAAAAAAATTACGGCACGCAAAACGAATCTCTATAATATTACACAATCATTTTTCCTACAACATAACTCTTATAAAACCCATAATTCAACCCATAAAATTTAAAACAAAAGATAATTAGTATAAAATATACACTCCCATGGATCTACAATGTGCAACTGCATCACAACTTCCTTGACGTAGGGTGCTTCCTATGAAACTTCCAGCTGAGAGAGTAGATTCATGGTAGAATGTGGTGGTGGTGGTGGCACTTCCACAGAATTACTCTCTTAGCTGCTGCTTTGAAAAGAAAGATCACTTAAATTTATCTGATAAGATGAACCCTCACTGCTGCTGTCTGACTCCATATAGCTCCGTGCACACCTGTGATTGTGTCGGAGAAGAGCGACAAATATATAGAGTCCTTGCCATCATCTCATTGTGGTAAGGTAAGGACTGCCATCCAATTGAACAGTTGACTCTTCCATGCATTATTGTTAAAATGTAGTGTCGAAATGTAAAAACGTCTATTTCTACATTTTTTTACCACAAAATGTGTCGAAAAAATGGTAGAAATGGGATTTGGGTAGAAACGGTTAAAACGCCAAGTTGACTCAATAAACTCGATTGACTAGACGAGTTTACGAGTTGATTCAGTATGAAAAAAAAAAAAGAAAATAAACGGAGAGCATTTTGGGAAAATTATATTTTTCTCAAATTAAAACACGAAGACAGCTCTATTGCTTCGGCTGTCGTCCTTGCTTCTTCACCAGTTGCATCGTTTGTAAAGAACATTAGGATACATCACCCCAAAAGCTAGCTCAAAGGGTGAAAGTGCCCAACACGTCCTCTCACACGAGAGCCCATTGAACTTGAAGAGTGGATAATGTAGTTGTATCGCTGGGGACATCACCATCTTGTAGTGCTGTGCTGTGCTTATGCTCGATCATAGTCACTGCACTTGTTCGCAAGCACCCATCTTGTAGCATCACTTTCAATGGTCCATTAGTTTTGCTTAATCTTGTGCTTAAAACTTAAAAGTATGCCCCTTTCCATCTTTTCACTTTCGCTGCTCTTATTACTTATTAGCGTGATTTATCTTCATATATTGTTAGCATTTTTTACTGACATAATGGTTGGATCTGGAATTTGGGTATGTGGTTAGAAAAAAAATTATATTCCATTCTATATACATGTATTATGACTATCACCTGATTGAATGCCTTTTTTTTTTCACTACTTGAATGCCTTTCTTAATTTTTTTACTACTAATTATTATAAATTATAATTGTTAGAATATACTAAAAACATTTGTTGAAAGTTGTTTTATAAATTATAATTCCATTCTATGTACTAAAAACATTATTAGAATATACTAATTATAAATTATGATTCCATTCTGATTCTATATACTAAAAGTTGTTTTATTATTGGTGTGTTATGATTTTATATGTCGATTTTTTTTTTTTTTGGTACGTAATAAATTTTTACGTTTTGTTTACATTTCACGATTTTACATTTCACGATTTTACGTTTCTGCTCACCTTCACCATTTCTATGTACACACTTTCGTTTTAACAGCATTGCTTCCATGGTAGATGGCAAGGGCTCTATATATTCGTCGCTCTTCTATGACATAATCTCAGGTGCGCAAGGAGCTATGGAGTTGGATAACAGCAGTGAAAGTTTACCTCATCAGATGAATTCAAGTGATCTTTCCTTCCAAAACAGCAGCCAAAGAAGTAATTATGTGGAAATGCCGCCGCCGCCTATATTGTAAATCCCACTACTTTTACACTTATCTTTGAACAGAGACTCATCTGCTCTCTTCTTGTTCATAATTCAAATCCAAACTCAATTCCAAAGAATGCAACTCTTTTTTGACATGGACATTTAAAGAGTTTTGTTAAATACAATAAAACAATGTACTCCCTAAGCAGTGCGCAAACCTGCTTTACTTCCAGCTATTGTTCTAAACAATTCAATGTCCGTTTCATAATTACAATATGCTAAACAAACTGTGTAGCAGCAAAATCAGTGTACTTCACTTGAACATAAGTGAGGGTAGAGAGAAAGCTTCTTGCAAAATATTGCAAAAGAATATCAATGAGCAGGAACACAAAAAGCAATAACAAATTATGTACAATCGTTTTGATGAGACTGGATCAGAGAATTTAGGAAAATTAAGAGACAAGCACCTTTTTGGGCCCAGATAACTGGATTTTCTGTATTAATATGAAAAGGAAATACAATACTACAGTCTCACCTATTACAGTAAAGCAATGCACAAAGATAAATGACTACTACTATGATCAGAATGACTAACAACCCTGCACACAGAGATACAGGTTCAGTACAATTGAAGAGGTACTGATTCTCTCCCAAATCCAAGTCCTAGTCCTTTTCTGACTCATGCTTACAACCTTCACCCTCCTATATTCCCTCTAACTGACTAGACGCGTCAGCACATCCTCCTTCTCTCTTCTAACAGCCTATTCTTCTAGAACATTTCCCAATAATCCCCTGTACCTCCTCCTAGCATACACCTTCGTAGGAGTTCTATCACGTTTACTTCAAAAATATTTTAAAAATTCATTGAGGTTTAATCATAGTTATTAAAATGAGTCCGTAACAGCTTCCTAAAAGAATTGTAATTTTTACACCAAAAAAAAAGAATTGTAATTTGGATGAGAAAGTGCACTTCGAGAACATGGGGCCTAGATCCTTGGCAGGATACAAATAAACGAAGCAGGATCCAATATTGTATAAAACATGAATCCACAATTGTTCATGTTTAGAATGAAAGCCTATCTGGTATATTATCAATCTTGTTTCTTGCACATATCAAAATTATCGAAATTCCGTCCCCTAAATTCTATATTGTAAGCACTATCTTCTGTACAAAAGCCCCTTGAATAACCAAAGTATGATGTGTTGAATAAACGCAAGTGTACCACTGTTTCTTCGATTGGCTACCTACTTACCTCTGGCCGGGGAAGGTTGCTTTGCAGGGGTCAACTTCCGAAATGCAGCATGCAGCATCATGCCTAAAGAGATTTTTTGAACTTAAGGACCCGCCAGATAAAGGAGACCAGTTAAGGAAGAGCATAGGGCAGCAGTAAGATTACAAATAGAAAGACTCACCTGCATAGCTGACACTTATGGCACAAAAGAGAGCCATTTGAACATTGGAAAAGATTAGAATAACTGCTGTTGCTGCAAAATATGAGATTCAAAAACAAGTTAGAGATGTTTTTCCAAGCATCCATAAGCAATGTGCTATACCACACATTACATGAGAAAAAAGGGAGGGAGGGTGAAATATATGCAGAAAACAAGAGATGCCACATGAGCTCAGTAAAAGACATTTCTAGTTAAACCTATGCCACTAAGTATATAACATAAAAATTTCATGCATGCCTAGGGAGAACGTCAGTGAATCTCTTCTTCTTACTTGGGAGTTTGGAGGGGGAGTATTGTTGGGCTATGACAAGTGGGCCCAAGTCCAGCAATGCAAAAGAGTTCATAGCAGTTAGTTAGAGGAGAGAGATGTTGTTATATAAAGTGATTTGGGGGTGGGGTTTACTTTATGCATGTATTCAGAATATTTGGAGTGGAGTTTTGGGAAAGGATCTCTTGGGATCTCTTTGGCCTAGGTATATTGGCTGGAGACTGAGTGAGGTCTTTTGGTATTTATTTTCTGCATTTTATCTTGAATTAGTGTTTGCAATCTCTTGACTTAATAAATACATAGTTATAATTTTCTGGGTTCCATCAATTTGATGGGCTGAGATATTTAGTGATGGGCTTGAGATAATAAGTTAGTTACTAGGGAGTTATTCTAGAATATTCTCAAATAATAGGATATAAGGAGGGGAGAGTGGGAGTGTGAGGTAGGCATATATTGAGTGAAATGGAAATTGGGAATGGGAATAGGATCTCTAGGGATCTCTTGAGGCCTAGGTCTTTGGCTTTGAGGGTGAGTTGAGACCTTTGGTTTATATTTCTGTCATAGTTGTATTTTCCTACATTGTCATTTACTACCGTCATTGTCAGTAGTGAGTCTGTATGTATGTTAAAGCTCTGTTCTCTGTTGTTATGGTAGATACTGTCAAAGAAGTTATCTCCAATGTATTATTAAGTGAATCAAAGTGTTCTTTTACTGTATTTGTTATTATTTTTGCTGTTAATTGATTGGGGTTCCATCAGTGGGGATTACTGGTGAGGAAAGATTATGAATTCGGTTCAATCCACAGCTTAAGCAAAGTCCAGAGGCAGCACATGCCTATTGGATGTTATTGTTACATTACATCCCCAATAAAACTATAGCAAAACCATAAGAAAAACACCCCCTCCCCCTTTTTTCTTTGGTAAAGGCAATAGATTACCAGTTCATACTCAAGTAGTAAAAAGCAAAAAAGAAAAAGAAAATAAAAATACTTTCTATAAGAAATTATTGCTCACCACATTGGGCGATGCGAAGCAAGCACTGGCGAGTAAGAGGATATTGATCCAACCCCCATTTGTCGCTAGAAAACTTGAAGAAATCCCACAATGCCAAACAAGATATCAAACCAACAAGAGCAAGTGGCATCTTATACCTACAACCATCAAGAACAAAAACGCAGTTATATCAAACAACAACAACAAAGAACACAACAATAACCAAATTAATACCAACCGCAAGTGAAATTACCAAAGCTGCCACACTGCACTATCAAAAACAACCACCCATCATAACTTGAGAAATACACCAAATTCACAAAGAAAAAAAAAGCCTAATTTCACCCAATACATTAATATCATGTTTCAAAAATAGAACAGAAAAGAAAAACTCCAACTGAAAGCAAGATAGTACCATACAAACAAAACATCTTAAAAATCCAAACTTGCACATTTCAAAATGTGAAAGGAGGAAGCTTTGAGGGGGGGAAAGGAGAGTGTACGTACAAAGCGCAAGCGAAGAAAAGGATGAAGAGATAGGCGTAGTTGCGAGCATAGCGCTTGATGTTTTCATGGACCCTAAAGCGAGCTTGGGAGGGTGAGGAAGGGAATGAGTAAGACCCGCAGAACCCGAAGAAGGAGCGCGACCAAGAAGGGGTGTCGCCGGAGAAATCATCGGCGGTGAGCTTAGCGAAGGGGTTGAGAGTGAGGAGAGAGAGTAGGGTTACGAGGCGAGAGAAGAGACCGGAAACTGGTATCGGGGAGGAGTTGGGGTCAGCGGTGGTGGATGCAGCGGCGGCGGCGGCGGAGGAGGTGCGGTGGTCGAGAATTTCGAGGTAGCCGGTGTCGCGGAGCCACTTTTCAAAAGCGGGTTCGGGAACGCTGAGGGCTAAGGGATTCGAAGAGAAAACCATCGCTATTCTCAAAACGATACACAAACAAACAAAGAAACAATCATTCACATTATCATTTACAATATCATATGCTCATTTCATTTTGCAAGCCCTGCCCAAATGCTCCTCTTTTTGGAAATGGATCACATGTTATTTAATATGATTATCTCAGAGAATTTTAATGGATGAATCAATGGTGATGATTTTATAACTATTTGTTTTCATATATTTTTCTTTTAGAGTAAATAACATTTTTGATCTCTGGCAATATCCACAGACCCCTTATTGGTCCCTAGCAATAAAAAGGGACATAGTGGTCCTTTAAATTACAAAAAACAGGCTACGTTAGTCCTTTTGTTAAATCTCATCCAACGGCCTAACTAATGATGCACACTTGGCATGTTAGTTTGCTGACACGGATTTGAATGGTCCACCGTGGATTTCCAACGCCCTTATTGGTCCCTGACAAAAACCACGGGGCCTTTTTTGGTCCCTACTAAAGAAAAACAGAGACATGAAATCAAAGGATTTCTATGCAATCTATTGTCATTGTCTTCATAAAATTCTCGAGCTTATCCATGTATCCATGCTGACTGTAGAGTTCAATCATGCAGTCATAATGCCCCAGCCGATGCAGGACACAGTATTCATTGCTCATTGACTTAAAGCATTCCGCACCAAACTCAACAAGGCCTTCTTCAACACAAGCAAGCAGAATGCCCTGAAAGGTCACATGGTCTGGTTTGATGCCTTCTGCTAGCATTATCCCAAAAAGTTCAAGTCCCTCTTTGCCTCTATGATTGTGACAACATCCCAAAATTATGGTATTCCAAATAATCACATCCCTAGTAACTGCCCCCATCAGAACCTCAATAGCATACTCAAGACAACGACATTTAGAGTACATGTAAACCAAAGCAGTTCTGATTATAGTATCTATCGATAGATATAGCCATGAACCTGTTTCCCCATTTCATGGTCTGAAAGGCCTGCCGACACATTTCAAAGGCCTAACCTTAGCCAAAAACATCCGCGAGAACATGAAAACTGATTCCTTTGCATCACCAACATCAAGATATCGCCTCACAATTACATTCCGAGTGACAGCATTTGGACGTGGATCACATTTCCACAAAAACCAAACTTTGTCACAAGCCCATGAACCTACCTGGAGAGAAGAAGCTGAGAAGCAGCAGCACAAGAGGCAAGAACGCTAGCAAAGGTGACTTCATTGGCGCAAAAACCGGACCTATGATGAGAACTCTTCTTGTACCACCTTATGCCAAAACATATGAGGCAAGCTATCAAAATTCCAAGGGCCACACCAACAGAGACACAAATGATAACTAAATCAGCTTGACGAACCATTCATTCATCTCTCTTCATATTCAAACAATTTAATCATCTTGCACAAAACTAGCACTGGAGAGGTTCACTTTCACAAAGTTGACACAATTTTAAGTTAATTCAATACTTCATCTAGCTAGAACTGTCATAAATTAAATTGCTAATTTCGTGATAGAGATACAAGGAGGAAAGGGTATACTACAACCACAACCAACTTGAAAGATGAATCTCATCAAAAATGAAAAAACATCTAACTCTTTCTTAAAATCTCTGCACTAAAAGTGTGACATAAGCAAAGAACAAGACATGGACACCTTATTAAGGACAAAGCAATTTTTCAGATTTGATTATTCATGAATTTAAGGAAAAGCATGATAACTGCATAGTATGCATATTCATATATTACTACTTTCCTTGACAGATACATCACATGCCAAAAGAAACACAAATCTTATCCTCTTCATGATTCACATAAAAGTTATAGAAGTAGGGTTCAGGAAGCAGTTTACAATTCACAAATGACAAACCCTTTAAGAGTAACCGAAACCTTGTGATAATTTTGTTTTGATTAAATAATTTAAGTTTATTTGATGAACTTAAATTCTACACGAATTTATTTAATATAAACAGATTTAAATTAAAATAAATCCAATGAATGCTGAAGTTCCACGTAAGGGCTACCTGACTGTTACATTGCTCGTTGTCACCCTCTTCTTCTGACCGTCGCCACTGCACAAGCAGAGAGTGGGAGCAGCACAATACAACGCTAAGCTTCCCCATTTCTACGAAAAAATTCACTTTCTGTTCAAATCCAAACCCTAACCTGGCCAATTTCGTGACCCACATTTCAATTTTCCTCCAAAGCACCATCGTCATTGACCACACATTCTGTGAAATGGACGATAGTGCTAGGGCTTCCAATTTGTCCAAAGGAGACTATGGTATGGAGACTCCGTCAAAAGCTTTGGTCATTCACAACAGGGTACCTCAACGACGTGGGAGAAAAGAAGCAAATTGTGAAAGTGAGGGAAGGTCTTAGCGTTGTAATCTCCAGATAAACTTCAAGTGGGAGAGAAGAAGAAAAAAAAAACTGAAGGTACCTCAACGACGTCGTTTTTGGTCCTAAGTGGAATGTGAGTCAGCCACTTAACGGTACACGTCAGACACGTTAGTGACGTCGTCATAGCTCAACTAACAGAAGGGCTAACATGGCACTATTTTTCTAAAATTAAGGACCAAAATGAGCTTTTTTTTATTGTTGGGGACCAAAAGGGACTTCGTGAATATTGTCAGGGACGAAAAAAGGTATTTACTCTTTCTTTTATTATTATTGATTCACTTTGGTAAGATTATGATTTTTCCATATAACATATGAGAAGATCTACTCCCCTCTTTTTGTTTGTTTCAGGGCAAGATTTGTTTTTTCATTCTTACCACTTTTGTTGTCTTCACCTTCTTTTTTATTTTGTATACCATGGTTTATATTGTTCATTTAAAAAAAAAAGTAAACATGTATATTTTTTTTGGAATATGTTATACTCACCACATTTTTTTCTTACCCCCTCTTACAACTAATTTTTTTATCGTTGGATCAAAATCTAATCAATAGATCTCACTTTATGCCATTTTGTAACTGTTGATTTAATTTTGATCAAACGGTAATAAAATTAGTTGTAAAAGGTGGTAAGAAAAAAGGAAAAAGTGTATATCATTTTGAAGGATATAAAGTTGTGTCATTTTAAGTGAGAGAATGAGATAGATAAAGGAGAAGAGAGTGGACAAAAAAATATAAATGTGTGAGTCCCACCTCTTTGTGAGAGTTAAATGACATAAGTTGTGTCATTTAAAAGGACAAACACTTTTCCCAAGAAAAATGATGATAAATATAACCTCCTTAATTTTTTCTTCTCGATAGAGGTTATACTTCCTATTTCTTTTATCTTACAACCTCTTTCAACTATTTCAAAATAAAATTCATGGCTTTCATTTAAGAGATAGGATATTGTTACTCCCAATTAGTGTTACTATCAATGTCACTACTAGTTTATTTCACTGTTAGATCGATTATGTTAATCCAACAGTTCTGATTTGACTTTCTAAAAACCTTCTTTCTTCTCCCTATATTTAATCAGAAAAATATTTCTGCAGTTACAGCAGATAAGTTATCTGCATTTACTCCCAAAACGACGTCGTTTTGGGATTGAAATATTAAAAAATTAAATTATAAAGATTATAATAACCCTGAAATAATTAAAATTATAAATACACCATGATTTTTGCCCCAAAACGACGTCGTATTGGGCTTTGTGCATATAACTTATTTGCAGTAACTGCAGAAAAAGCGAACTCATATTTAATACTTTATATTTATTTTCATCTTTGTATAATTATGATTCCCCATATTTAATGCTTTCACATTAAATATGATGAATCATAATCATACAAAGGTGAAAATAAATATAACCGTTGAATCAACATAATCAATGTAACGGTGAAACAAACTGTTAGGGACATTAGTAATAACAATATCGGTAGGATATTGTAACAACCAATTAGGGTTACTACAAATCAATTTTACCATTAGATCGATTATGTTGATCCAACGATTATATTTATTTTCATCTTTGTATGGTTATGATTTCTAATGTGAAAGTATTAAATATGAGAAATCATAACCATACAAATGTGAAACTAAATATAAAGTATTACATATGGGGAATCATAACAATATAAAGATAGAAATAAATATAATCGTTAGATCAACATAATCGATCTAACAATGAAATTGATTGGTAGTAACATTGATATGAAATTGATTGGTAGTAACATTGATAGTAACCCTAATTGATTGTTACAATATCCTACCCCTAAAAATAATTATAAATTTTTTTTATAAGTATAACCTCCCTCTTCTCCTAATACATATATGTATAAACCTAAGAAAGAAGTGGCAGTGTTACTTTATAACTTTATATTTATAATTTAAATAAAAAAATATTTATATTCACATGTTAATTAAATTCTTTGAGGATATGAGAGAAAAAAATTCGGGGAAAAAAATCCAAAGAGAGTCTTACGGCCACATTCAACCATTGTTGACAGAAAAACAAATTGTTGTGCCTATATAACTTAGTATTTGGGACTTGCTGTTAAATGAGAAATTCTTCACACTGCTGAAAATAGTCAACGCTAGAGTTTATTAATACAAATAAACTTATTACATTCATCTATCTATGCTAAGTAATCATTGGCATCCCCTTGAAGTTACTCAAGGCCTATGGACCATCGTTTGTGCCCAATTGAAAGGTTTGAAAACTCCAAGCCAATCTCTCACAGCACTGATATGCTAGTTACTAGTGACATGCATATTGGAACGATCAACATCACAAAAATGCTTTGTTTGAATTACGTAAGCTCTTCATGTTACACCCCCCCCCCAAAAAAAAAAAGATGGAAAGTCTTCTTCATGTTGAAAGGGTTGCATCAAATATTCTTGTAACAGACTACATTCATGATCCCCCATGACATCACCTAAAATGAAATATAGCTAATAGAAATTGATGCAGTTCTTAAGAGTTCATACACGGATGAATCCACAAAGCATCTCTTCACAAGTTTCTATGCTTTCCTGCATATGTGTTTACTCTTTTCATGTGCCAAACAAGATGAACACAACGCCATAAAGCCCTTTTTTCTCACCAGAATAATGGATAGAAGATCATCGCTTAAGTTTCCTTCTAGCCAAAGCAGGGGCTTTCTTAGGGATATAGACCTTGTAGCTAACCTGAGCATTCACAAACTATTAGTTATAAAAAAGGGTAAGGAATGGAAAGGATTACATACCGTATTTTAGGGCTCATCATTATGACAGTAACTTTCAAAATCCAAGACAGAAATTATCACAAACTCACCTCTACCATTTCACCACCCCGCATCACATTCATTGTTTTCTGCTCAAACTGGGAACCCTGGTTGGATTCAACTTGCAATTTGCCTGCATTATTCTCTACTGATGAACTTTCAAGGCAAGATTCTGGGGTAGCAGAGTTGCGAAACTCATCAACATCTCTGCCACTGCTATTAATACTCTGAATTGCAGCTTGAGTAATCTTAGCTGAATTCCTTTCGGCATCACCCTTAGTCACCACAAACTTTGCATTGGGAGGTTCATGTGAAGTAGATGTTTGCTTCAATTCAAAGTGATCCTTGATATCATCTTGCCCCTTACTTGGGTTATTACGCTTAAATTTAGGTCCATGAATAGAAGGCTTAGGAACAGCAGAAGATAATCCCCCAATGTTATTGACATTATCATTGCTACTATGACTCAAAACATGAGCAGATTCAAAAGTACCCTTAATCTTAGTAATTTCTGCTACGTCCAATTTTTCCTGAGGAAGTCCCGCCACAGGTGTTTGCTTCAGAGATGAGTGACTTTGAAGTGAATCATGGCAAGATGCTGGTGTGGTCAATTCTAAATTGCTCGTCCCAAGATTAGTGGATTCAGTGATTGTTTCACTAGGGTCGTCTGCATCAATCACTTTTCCTGGTGCAGAGGCGAAATGAAGTTTAGAAGAACCAGATATATCTTTATCCTTGTTTAAAACACTTTCCTTGTTTCTTGGATAAGCAATTAAATTTGTCCTCCCAACAGGCAAACTAGTTTCTTCTACAGGGGTTTGCTTATCAAATTTTGTCCCTACAGCCTCTTTATTGACAATAGACTTATCTTGAACCAGTTCATGTTTATCAGTAATTGGTTGCTTCACCTGGCTAACAACTTTATTTTTCTGATCAGAAGCTTTTGCAGAAGACTGGACCTCACCTCGGAACTTTTTCAGGTTTTCCAACGCTCTTTGTCTTAGAATTGACTCCAAGTCATCACCATTCAGATTAGCACCAAAAGTTTCACTTGTTTCCTTCTTCATAGATTCACTTGTCCCAGCACTATAAGCTTTAAGGTCACTCCTGTCACTGTAGCTCCTATCTCCAAGTTCGGGCTCTGTGAAGTTAAGATCAGCATTCATATCCCCTATCTCGTCCTCAACTCTTACTTTCTCTTCTGATGCAGTATGTGTATGATGATCCAACTCTCTCTTTGTGGCCCCATCATTACTGTCATTACTTCTACAAGGGTAATCATGATCATCTACAATCTCCTCCTTGGTTTCATTTCTACACAATTCCATAGATTCTTCTGCCTCTTTTGTAACAGTAATAACTGATCTGAGCCATCTAGAATTGTTCTCCCCTATATACTTCACTTCGGTCTCTTCATAACTATGTTCACTACGAGGACTGCACGAAAAACTTCTGGCCTTGTATCTACTACTCTTTTCACTTCCACTTCTTCCTCTCTCCAACCTTCTTTTGTCTTTCTCTTTTCTTTCTGTTCTTCCCCTGTGGCTCTCATATTGACTGTCATCATTGCTATCACTCCCACCCTGACATGTCGAGCAGCTCCATGATCCACTTCCCACCAAATTAGCACTTGCTTCTCTCCTAATTTTTTTCTTCTGGTGGGATTCCTCCCTCACCTCATCATTCTCATTTTTCCGCTTTGCCTTTTTCCTCTTCCTAGCATAGAGAGAGTCCACACTGCTGTCACGGTTAGATGATCGTCTCCGAGCCCTCTTCTTACGACCTTTCACATCTTTTCTTGCACGAGACTGATCCCTTTTCCTTCGGTGACTATCATCAGAAATCAAAATTTTTGAATCATCATAGTCAGAGCTAGAAAGAGAAACCTCACGACGGCGACCCTTCTTGGATTTATGTTTCTTAATCTTACTTCTACTGCTTCCCTTTGCCTAAACCATCAAATTAGGTATATATTCATGATGAATTTACATTTGTGAAAACAAAAATAGGAAATTCCATACTCAGTTAAATTAATCAACACAACAAACTAAATTCACTCAGTTTGGTCTGCTAAGAACAGATTGCAAAACCCAACAACCAAATTAAACTAATACCTAGTATCCCCCCTCCCCCCAACAAGCAAAAAAGAGAGCAGATTTCCTATCAGTTGAGGTACATGATTCAAACTCACAAAATTTCAATTCAAAAAACACAAGCAATATCAGAAAGTGCGTTCCTTTTTCCCAAAATTGGTAAACCTGAAACTTCAAAGTTAAATACCCTAAAAAAAAAACGATTAGGTAAATGAGAATTATACCTTAGAGGAATTCTTGGAACGTTTCCTCTTGAGCGAAGCGGAGGATTTCCCCATTGGAGCTACCTGCAAAATCAAACTTACAAAAAAAAAAAAAAAAATTAAAGAGGAAGAAAGAGAGAGAAAAGAGACGGTGTAAATAGCGGAAGAGGAATTTGGGAACGTGTATTATTGTAGAAAAAAACAAAATGTTTCGCTTTTTATGTTAGCGAAACAAACCTAATTGGCCAATTTACCTTTTGAAACCAATATATACCCTTTCGCCACTGCTTCGAGGTTAACCAACTCTGCGCAAAATGTGCTTTTTTTACTGGGTCAGTCAAATACTTCTCATGTCATATCAAAAAAATATAAAATATAAAATAAAAATAAAATATATTTTATGTCCTTAACAAAAATTACGATATTCATTTTAATTTCTTAAGAAAAAAAATTGATTTGTAATTTCTCCAAAATTTAAAATAAATTTAATTTATCAAAATCGTAATCCCTCTAAATTTTTTAAAGAAAATTTACATTAATCTTTTAAATTGACTAACATATGTCTTGGGCATTGTAATATTTGTTGTGAACGCAAGATGTATTTTCCTCAAAAAAAAAATAAAAAATTCTCATTATGTTACATGATAATAATTTTTTTCCTGTATACAAAATAACCATATGATTCGATTAAATTTGTTTTCTCTTTCCTCGGATCTTATAAATTTATTGTGCGTAAGGAAATTTTTAACCCCTTTTTTACTCGAGCAACTTTATTTTAGTATTATTAATTGAGGTAGGATATTGAAATAATTAATTAGTGTTATTATCACTATTACTACCAATTAATTTTACCATTAAATCGATTATGTTGATCCAACGATTATATTTATTTCCACAATTATATAGTCATGATTCTCTATATTTAATGTGAAAATATTAAATTTGAGAAATCATGACCACACACAAAGATGAAAATAAATATAAAGTATTAAATATGGAGAATCATAACAATATAAAGATGAAAATAAATATAACCATTGAATCAACATAATCGAAATTAATTGGTAGTAACGCTAATTGATTGTTACAATATCCTTCCCCTTATTAATTTGATACAATCCAATTTATTTTTTAAAATCGGGTAAAAAATAAAAAATGTGGGTATTAACAACTATTTTGTAATAATTAATTTTATTTATAGATTTTTTACTAAAAGAGTTTAATATTTCTTTCATTATTGGAAATAATTTTTTCTTTAATGACCCAAAATGATATTATTTTGAATTGAGAGAAAAAAAAAATTAAAAATAAAAACTAATATAACCTCAAAATAAATTAAAATTATAAAAATACCTTTTTCCCAAATTTAAAATGACATCTTTTTGAGTCACTGAAAATAACTTATATACTTACTTTAATTGTATATATTAAACAAGATTTCTCGTAAATATTATTACAAGAAACAACATTTAATCCGCCTTATCCGAAACAAAGATGTTACTGTACTCAGACCCACCGGCAAAAAAATTTAAATAATGCATTTTAATTAAATAATTACACATTTATTATAGTTTTAGGAATAATTATGGATTTGTTGCACAATGTAACGCTCCTTTTGGGCGTCACATGAGACGCCACATTGAGGCGTCTCACCCTAAGGGGAGACGCCCAAATGGGGCGTCACTCATTATGTGTTCACACGTAGGGGTGTCAAAATGGGTTGACACGACACAAATTTGACACGACACGAATTCGACACGACACAAATTTGACACGACACGAATTCGACACGACACGATTATATCAACACTAACACGACACGAATTTTTATTCGTGTCAAAATCTTCAACACTGACACGAAACAAATTTTTTGCGGGTTGACACGTCACGACACGAATAACACGCAAAATAGGGGTCAAAACAGTAATTGACAAAAAAAAATTAAAAAAATGGATCTAAATTAAAAAAAATTAAAAAATAATAATAAAAAATTAAAAATAAAATAATTTAAAAAAAATACGGGTCGACACGAACATGAATACATCAACACGAACACGACACGAATTTTTTT
Organism: Gastrolobium bilobum; assembly: GCF_033153095.1. NCBI lineage: Eukaryota > Viridiplantae > Streptophyta > Magnoliopsida > Fabales > Fabaceae > Gastrolobium > Gastrolobium bilobum. Next base: position 105,718 of record NW_026896862.1, on the reverse strand, counting down.
GCCGGTCAACCCGAACACGAATTTTCGTGTCGTGTCGCGGGTCGACCCGCGTGTCAAAACCTATATTGACACCCCTATTCACACGTGTCATTTTTTTTCAAAAAATAATAATAATTTAATCATAAAACTTTTGAAGGCCATAACTTTTGACTAGGGTATCCAAAGCAGGTAATTCTTGTTTTGATTCCACATAACTTTTCGAGATCTACGCAATGACATCTCATTTGACATATTTTATTTCTCACAAATACAATTTTACTTTGCAAGAATAGTATTATAAGAGCGGTTAAACCCAAAAGTCTATGAGTTCTGAGTTTATGATTTAATATAAAAAAATAAATAAAATTTTGATTTGTGATTTACAAAAATTTGATTTGTGATTTAAATAAAAAATAAAAATTATTATTAATAAGGAAAATAAAATAAAGATTTGATTTGTGATTTAAACTAAAAAATCAATTTAAAAAAATATTAGAAATAAAGGAAATAATTAAATAAATATTCTAAATCTCTAAGGAAGAAGGATAATATTTTTGAAATTAATGATTAATGCTATAAGCTTCTGGGTTATTATTCGTGGTCTGAAATTAATGATGGCTTATGAATGTTTTTCAAAAATACAATTAGCAAAATTAGGCGTGATTGCCTCTTGATTGAAACTCAATTTAGATGTAATTGGTGACGTGTCAGGTGTTGACACATGTCACATTTTTAAACTCAGAAGCCTCTGAGTTCTGCGTTTGTGATTTAATATAAAAAATAAATCAAGATTTGATGTGTGATTTAAATTAAAAAAATAAATTTTTTATTTTTATTATAAAAAAAATTTGGTTTGTGATTTAAATTAAAAGTAACACTTTTCCCTTATTATTAATAAGGAAAACAAAATAAAGATTTGATTTGTGATTTAAACTCAAAAATCAATTTGAAAAATCTGTATTAAAAAAGGAAATAATCAAATAAATATTCTAAATCTCTAAGAAAGAAGGATTACCTGATTGAAATATAAATTATGTTTGTGAGAAATAAAATATATCAAATAAAATGTCATTGCGTAGATCTCGAAAAGTTACGTGGAATCAAAAAAAGAATTACCTGATTTGGATACCCGAGTTAAAGTTATTCAAAAGTTTTATGATTAAATTATTTATTTATTTTTATAAAAAAATGACACGTGTCAACACCTGATGAGTGACGCCTCATTTGGGCGTCTCCCCTTAGGGTGAGAAGCCTCAATGGGGCGTCACATTATGCAATAGATCCGTAATTATTCCCAAAACTATAATAAATGCGTAATTATTTTATTAAAAAGCATTAAATTAATTTTTTTGACAAGATAGCTTTTTCAACCTCGAACAAATTATGTTTTCTTGTTGTGTAAGTAAAGAACAGTACTACAGAAGTGAAATTTTTTGACAAGGGTATATAGGTTACACATCTAGAAAATTAAGATAAAATTTGCAAGGACTGCACCACTAGGGTTAGCCTAGTGGTGTTAGATGTGTTTAGGGTTGGCAAAACGGGCCAACCCGGCTCGACCCGGCCCAACCCGCATTCAACCCGTTAAAAATGGGTCGGGTTAGGGTTGATCCGAAAAGAGAAACGAGTCAGAAATCTAACCCGACCCGAGCCGGGTTAGGGTTGGCTTGATAATCAGCTCGCTGAGTTGGCTAAAAAAAACTCGCGAGTTAGTTTGAAATAATGCCAACGGGTTGGCTCGCGGGTTAGTTAGCTCGAAATATTGCCAATGAATTGGCTCGCGGGTTGGCTCCAAAGAAAGGGATCAAAACAGAACCAAATTCATTAAAACTAATCTCCAGAATCACAAACTTCCAAGAACACATACCACATGAGTAAGCGAATCTGGTTTTGGAGTAACCTCCTCTTGGGAGAGAATTGTATAGTCAGCGTAAGTGGCTCTTAGTGCAGTTGGATGCAACTAGGGGTGTAAATGGGCCAGGCTAGCCCAGCCCAGCCTACAGCCTGTCCAACATTGAGCCTGGCCTAGCCCGGCCTTTTAGAGAAATTAGAGTAGGCTTAGGCTTATAAGAAAGTTTTTTTAACAAATAGGCCATAGGTCAATTTTGTCAAGCGTGGTCTAAAGCCTTGTAGGCTGGCCTATTTAATTTATTAAAATAAAATAAAATAATAATAATATTTATTTAATGTGGCAAAGTACCAATACCAACCCTAATTTTTATGTGCACTCTCGCTCTCGGCTTCGTCTTTTCTTTCCCTTGTCTTGATGGTGGTTTAAAGATTTTTAGATGAATGACATTCTCTTGAAGACTTTATTTCAGCACCCAATAATTGTATTTTTCTTATTTTTCCTATTTCTTTGACTCTATTCCTCTATGATATACATTCTAGAGTTGGGGTATTATGTTGACTCTTTCTTGTTTTTTTCTTATGAGAAGTATAGTGCATGCATGAATGGACCTTTCTTTGCTCTATACAATTAGTTTGTTTGCTTAGTATCTACAGTAGGAGGCCTATAAGACCTGTAGGCCATGTCAGGCTTTCTTATTTTTAAAAATAGGTCGAGCTTGGCCTACAAATAAAGCCTTTAATAGGCCAGTAGGTCAGATAGGCTAAATTTTTTTTTACGTAGGCTTGGGCCAGGAAGGGCAAAGCCCAGCCTAGCCCAGCCCATTTACACCCCTAGATGCAACGCCCCAAAAAATTCTTGACCCACTTTCACAGACCGAACCGAAGCTCCAACCGCCGCAACCTCGCCGCTGAGTCACGGCCCAAAATAATAGGCAAAAGCGGCTCAAAAATGGAACAACCGTAACCGGAACGCATCTGAACGAAACAACAATTTCAAAAAAGAATTAAATTAAATTCAAAAAAACGAAGAACACTCCATTATTGTACTCGAAGAAAAGCACCAAACTTTGTGATGAATCGCACTCGGGTATCTAAGGGGTTAACCGAAGCAGTTTTGTAATTAAAAAAAAAAACCCAACCGCGAGCTGGCCCGTTTGACCCGCGGGCTGGCTCGTTTTGGTCCGGGTTGTAATGGATCGGGTTGGCAACTCATTTATGTCAACCCAACCCGACTCATTTAGGACGGGTTGGCTCGTTTTTGCCAACCCTAGATGTGTTTAATGTGTATTAGATTTGCACTTCAATTTCCATGTAATGTTACAAAAAAAATAGCAAAGATTCAATACTAATTATTGAATAAGTTAAAATGATAAAGATAACCAATTTACTTAAGAATTAAAAGATTATACGAATCTAATTAATTTTAATAAAAAATTTAACAAATAAGTTTGATTGCAAAATATTCTCCTTTTGATAATTTATGAGAAGTTATATAGATTTAAGTGTTTGTGTTGTTAATTAGTAATAATAACAAGTGCCCTCTTGTAGATCATAGACCAGAAAACATTTCTAGACTATTTCTTTTTATTTGTTATCAAGTGGATTTTGTATATACTTTATTTCGGGTTATTCCGGTAACCACCCCTTCCTCAAATACACTAATACTTAGAGTGAAATATGAAACAATTATTAATTAATAGCTATATTTAATAAATTTTTAAACATTTATTGTTAATACTTATACAATTACTAATAACAATTAATCCCAAGTGTAATACCCATAAGTTACCATAACATCCTCCTACTTCAACTAATCCATATCTCTAGTTTATTGATGCTTAAAATATAGAATTGATGGATTTTTGAAAAAAAAAAAGGGGTTTGTAGAAATTGAGGAAGTTAAAACTTAAACTCGTAACCTAGCTAGAAAAATGCATTTCATTCTTAAATGTTTTACGTGTTTTAAAACATTAGCAACATACTCTTTAATATTCTCTTTTGATAAATTTTCTTACTTTACTAAATGACTTAAACTCATTCTTAAAAAAAAAAAAAAAAAAAAAAAAAAAAAAAACTAATATGAAATTTTACCTGATAGTAAAAAAAGTGTTGAAAAGAAAATTGTCATGTCAAACTTTTGGAAAGGTCCTATATAGGCACCAACAAGACAACAACCAAGTTCTTTCCAAAGATTTAGCGGCAAATATGAAACAACTTTTTCATCTCTTTCCTTCCACAGAGTTTAGACACTATGGAGAACTCAACTTTTAATACACCACTTTAAAAATAAAAATAAGAAACTAAAACAAACTTTCTTGATTTTGAACATTTTTATGTGTCACCATTATTATTGTTCATAGACAGAAGCAGTGCATTCCTTTTCCTGAACCAACAAGTCCAGCAGGTTTTAAGATGCTAAGCATCTTCAGCATCACTCATGCTGGCACGACTGTCTATATAGAATTCAGTGGAGAAATCAACTTCATCAACAATCCTTTCTCTGTTGCATTGACAATGCAGAATATGTATAGTAAGTGTAAACACCATAAAGGGGAAAGTGCAACTAAATTGCCTTAACCAAGATAATAGGAAAATAATACCTTTCAAGAACACACTTCCCTTCTTTATACTTTTGGCTCTTATCATGCGCAGACTCCTGAGAAAGAATAGTTAATGTTTTCAAAAAAGGATCAAAAGTTGTGTGGCACATAACTAGAACTACAGAATAAATAAACAGAAAAATATTTCTGCAGTTAATGCAGATAAGTTATCTGCATTTACTCCCAAAACGATGTCGTTTTGGGATTGAAAGATTAAAAAATTATAATTATAAAGACTATAATAACCTTGAAATAAATTAAAATTACAAAAACACCATGATTTTCGCCTCAAAACCACGTCGAATTGGGCTTAATGCAGATAACTTATCTGCAGTAACTGCAGAAAGAGCAAACCAATAAATAAATATATAAATAAATCTGGATCACTCATCCAGCATAGACATTCTAAGAGATTTCATCTGCAACAACAATGTTTCTAGATACATGAAAATCATTAATATAGGGTAACACAGAAGGATTACATATTTCCAGCCAATTATTTGACCACAGCAACAGCAAAAGATATCTGCCACAGTATGCAATCCTGAAAGCATCACCCTTTCTTCTGGTGCACCAATTGTGATGTTCACCCTGAATCACATGCCCAAAACATAAGCATCCCCAACCCAAGAGTACAGAATATTCATGTGTAGTGATATTTTCATCTAATAATGACAGGAACCAAACAATTTCCAAACTTTCATTGGCTTTATGTGCAAACAACAAGTGGGTTTATAAACGTGATCCCAAATCATGTCTTTCTATATACAAGGGTTAGATAACACGGTGCACTAACTTATTGATGATTTCTTTATTTTTATTTTTTTGGGATAACTTATTAATGATTTACAAGTACACATAATGCAGTCATTTCAAAACAACTTTGGTTTAGACATGTTCCTTGTACTAAAGGATTGAATAAATGCATAGGAATTCCAATAGTATACATTAATGTTGCTTGTAAGAGAAACAAAAAAGGTTAAAATTTGGGTGAGAAATTAACATTAAGAAAGTTCATGGTTGCCTTCTGTACATTCATAAAAGCAGCAATATAGCTATAAAAAACCTTAACTAAAACTAAGTTTAAAAACAATTAATTTAGTAATTTTGTCTAAATCTGTCTGTTTCTTAACTGTGTTAATACCATCAAACTAACAGGAGAAGCAAGAAACTTTTCAATGGGAAGGAAACAATTAATGATTTTAAAACAAAGGAATGTATATGTTAGCTGTCACAATGTAAAAACATACCTGTTTTGAACAGCTGACATATAAAAGTTACTGGCTTCACTTCATTAGGTACATCAAGGGCTTATTTACTAAAGGCAAAAAACTACGAATTAAACAATTTGGTAATAAAATTTACACAGGTGCAATATTCCAGGCCATGACTAGATGCAGCACAGTTTAGCACTGCACCATTTCTGATTTAATTCTTTTGAACAGTTGCAAGTTCAAACCAACTCATAGATTATTTGGGTTAATTCAAAGCATGCGTCAAACTTGTGCCACATAACATAGAAAGATTAGGCTAGTTCTGGATGTGAACTCATGAATTCAATTCCTTAGGCAATCACTCTAAACAAATATAAAATCAGTGTGTGCAAAGAAAAAAAGGAAGTTGAACAGAAAGCAATGCTGTCAAAAAGAAAAGGGGAGGATTCGTTAGTGCCAAAATTAAAAGGGGATGATTCGTTAGTGCCAGAATCAGAAATATGAGATTCAGGACTTACCAGTGGTTCAGACGATTGAGGTTGCTGGTGAGTCAATGTGGGCTGTTTCCTTCTTTGATATACCAACTCAGGTGTCACAATCTTTCGTATTTCTGGTGTACTTGATGTATCAGTCACAGAAGAATCAATCAACGGAGGATCACTTTTTGATGTATCAGTCACAGGAGGATCAGTCATAGAAGGATCAGACATAGAAGGAACAGGAACAAGAGGAGGAGACACTGACACAGGTAAAGGAGTAGACACTAAAGATTCAAACTCAAAGAAGGAAGGTGATGAGTTTTCTGATGAATTATTCTCCCCCTGAAGATAAGGACCTTGGAAAAAGGACTCAGATTCCTGAAATGTAACATCCATAGAAACAAAAAATTTCCGACTACCAGGGTGATAGCACTTGTAGCCCTTCTTATCAGGAACATAACCAAGGAAGACACATTTAATAGCCCTAGGGTCCAACTTACTGCGATGGTGTTTATGAACATGAACGAAAGCAACACACCCAAACACTCATGGAGGAAGACTCAAAGTTGGAATAGAAGGGAAAAAAAAAGTTATAGAGTGAATAGGACTTACATGGTCAAGTACCCGAGTGGATAAACGGTTGATCAAGAATGCTGCAGCAAGAATGGCATCTCCCCAGTAGTATTTGGGTACATGTGTCTGAAACATTAATGCACGAGCCACTTCAAGAAGGTGACGATTTTTTCTTTCAGCAACCCTATTCTGTTGACGGGTGTCAACACAAGTAAGTTCATGAATCATACCGTTATTCTGTATAAATTGGGAAAGACAGTGATTAACATATCCAGTACCATTATCAATCCTTAGTCGCTTGATTTTTTTACCAAATTGGGTCTCAACCATTTTATAAAATTGAAAAAATAGTTGTGGTACCTCAGATTTTTCACGCATTAAGTAAACCCAAGTTACACGAGTGCAATCATCATTAAAAGAAACAAACCATTTATTTCCAGAAGAATGAGGGATCTTAGAAGGACCCCAAACATCAAAATGAATAAGATCAAAAGGTTCAACACTTTTAGTAATATTAGAAGGAAAAGACACACGATGATGCTTTGCAAACTCACAAACATCAAATAAAAAGACTCAACAGACTTAGACAAAAACAATGACGGAAATAAAGACTTGAGTAAACTAAATGGAGGATGTCCCAAGCGCTTATGATGAAGCCAAATCAAAGAATCGGCAGTTGATTGACCATGAGACAGCAAGATGTGATCTGTTACTTTATTGGCGGGAGATTGTGACACCAGATAGTACAGCCCACCTTGCTCTTTAGCACTACCAATCGTCTTCCCCGTGGCGAGATCCTGAAAAACACAGTGGGTAGGGAAGAAGGTTATAGTACAATTCAAATCTTTTGTAATTTTATGAATAGAAAGAAGATTCGTGGAGAGTTTAGGAACATGAAGAGCATCTTTCAGATGTAAGGACTGCTGTAAGTTTATGTTACCAGAACCCGCAACTGATGTATGTGAGCCATCAGCTACGGCTATTGTATAAGTTCCAATGGTAGGATGATAAGAAGTAAAGGGGTCAGCACAACAAGCCATATGATCAGTAGCACCAGAATCAACAACCCAAGAATGTTTAAAATCAGTACATGAAGAAAGAAAAGAATAAGTTTTGGAGCTCATACCAGTCATAGCCAAAGCATTAGTATCAGATGGTTTACTCAGAGAATCAAGGATGGTTCGGAGCCGTTCCAACTCATCTTGACTGAACGCAGGTTGGGTCTCATTAGGTGCAGGAGCTATTTCAGAGGAAGTAAAATGTGCTTGACCACGCATCCTTGCCATCTTTTCTAAGACCGTTTGCTTTCCATGGAAACGAAAGCATAGATCCTTGATATGACCCGTTCTTTTACAATAAGAACATCAGCGATCATCTTTCTTAAGTCTAGAAGATGCATCATCAGAAAATTTTGTAAAGGAGTTCCTTTGAGAAGAACCATCCCTTTTTGTTGAAATCATAGCAGACCCATAAGTGGGATTAGAATCAGAAGGAGTAGTAACTTTAGATGAGAGCATAATGGACCCTTCGGACACTTTGGTATCCATCATGACAGCCCTGCGACTTTCTTCACCCCTGACAATGTGAAAAACTTTAGAAAGAGACGGTAATTTTTCCTTACCAAGAATTTGAACTCGAATAGGGTCATATCTGAGTTGAGACCACAAAGAAAATCATAGATCCTATGGCGTTCAATGGAGGTGGTCAAAGTGGCTGCATCCTTGCTACATTCCATCTTCAAATTCTCGTACTGATCAAGCTCAGTCCATAACTTATTCATAATACCATAATATTCTGTTATAGAGAGAGAACCTTGCTTGGTAGAAAAAATCCGATTCCTCATATCATAACAAGTGGCAGCATCTTGCTTCATTGAATAGGTCTGCTTAAGAACGTTCCAGATCTCAAGAGCAGTAGGTAAAAACATGCAGTGTTGACTAACCTTAGGAGTCATAGAGTTCCATAGCCACGTCATAATAAGTGAGTCTTCATCATCCCAACCAACAAATGTTGGAGCTGTTTTGGCATGAACAGGTCCTTCAATATGAGCAACTTTACGGCGTCCTTTGAGAATAGTACGAACGACCTGGGACCATTGTAAATAATTCTTTCCATTCAGACGATAATTCTGATGAAGAGCAGGAAGATCATTGTGACCAAGAGGGGTCACCACAGACTGTGTAGAAGAATTTGTAGTTGTGTTTGCAAGGGTTGATTCAGTTTCAGTGTCGGAGGACATACTGCAAAAAAACTAGTCAAAGAAAAGCTCCAAGAAGCCAAAAAAATACGAAAAAAATACCAAACGACGTCAGATCAGAGGGGAAAGCACAGATCTTGAAAGAGCATGAAGAGATGATCAAAACGGCAGTGGTCCGCGACCAAAATAAGGCTGCACGCGCCTCCACGCGCCGGTGGAAGTGGCTGCGCGTGGGCTTCACGCGCTGTAGTTTGGGTGGCGCGTGAGAGCGCGTGGGCTGTCTTCTCCGGCTGAAATTTTTGCACCGTGGTCGTCCGGCAAGCGCGGCTGTGTCTGTGTCTGGTCGGAGTAAAAATTCCACCGGAAAAGGGTCCAAAACGCGATGAACAGGTTCTGTGTACGATGGTTGCAGTGTTCTGTTGCGGTGTTCTCGTTGTTTTTGCTGTGCAGAGACAAAAAAAAGGAAGAGGAACAATGGTCTTCTCGGTCCAAGAGGTCCCCGAAATTTTTTTCCGGTGGCGGCTGATGGCAACGAGAAATGAAAAAAAGAATAAAAGGTTTCGTAGGCGCGGAAGCAGAGCCCTCAGGATCGAGAGCTCTGATACCAACTTGAAAAAGGGTAATCAGAAAAAATATTATTAATTGTGTGTTTAATCTGATACAAAGAATTCTCTATTTATAGAGAATAGAAGACCTAATTCTTGACCTAATGGGCTTGGCCCTATACAACAAATAATAATAAATAACTAATATTTACAACAATTCAATTCCTTAGGCAATCACTCTAAACAAATCTAAAATCAGTGTGTGCAAAGAAAAAAAGGAAGTTGAACAGAAAGCAATGCTGTCAAAAAGAAAAGGGGAGGATTCGTTAGTGCCAAAATTAAAAGGCAGGAATTGCTGAATTATCATTTTGACTGTGCTTAATACTGTAAATTCAGACATGAAGGAACAAAAAGAAACAACTACTGAAGCAGGAAAAAAAAAATTTAAACAATGTCATCAACAATTATTTTAGTTAAAGATTAACTTAATTATATAGCTGGATATGATGTAATCTTCCATACAAGGTGTTGTATCATGGCCATACAAGGATGTACTCAAACTTAAATGGGAAAGAGACTCATGAATGTAGACTAGGGAACAGGAGTTCTAAATGCATGGTAATGCCCTTAGTAGTCCTGCTGTTTAAAAGCAAGGACAGCATTGTTTATGCATTATTACTAGCATTCTAAACTTCAATCAAACATGCACATACTTTTCCAATTAAAGCACAAGGCATGAGAATTTCAAACCATGAAAATTGCTCCCATGGATCAATTGTCCCAGGCACCTGAACTATACAGGTTTTGAACTCATTTGAGAAGACTTGGAAGGCTATCAGTGCCTTAAAACATTTTTTGCTATTAAAATGTCTCTATGTCACTGATCATTTTTCCCAAGGGAATTCTTTCTGAACATAAATTTAATGTTTATTCCATAATACCAAATTATGTGCAAATAAAACATTTATAAATTCCTAACAAGTAACAATGGTTCCAATCTGCATATGTTAGCATTTAAATTTAAAACTAATAAATAGTGCAATAAGTTGAAAAGCCTCAGTCTTAAACTGCTACTTAAAGATGAAAATGCATTCCATATAAAAGCAGTTAATGTTTTGAAACAACGGGGATGGAATTTTTTTGTTTAAAAAAAAAAAAAGACAATTGAGAAAATGCAGTGCTCATGGGTGTATCACAGGATGCAATTTTCAAAGATGTTTAACTTAAGCAGAATGTGACCACCATATTTTCCGGAATTTTGGTAGTATCAAATCATGCTAAATGCAATTTTCAGAAAATAATATGAATACATTAAACAAAATGAGCAACAAGCCTGTTATGTTACCATACAACACTATCATAAATTTTAATTTCTTATTCACTAATGGATTATCCAATAAGAACTGAAATGTACTCACGTATTATTGAATAGGTATGCTTTTCCCCTCCGCGAATGAAATGCCTGAAAGAAGGGTAATACAAGATACAGATAAGAAGTAATTTAACAACCCAGCAAAGCAGTTGGAGCATTGTACTGGCAAAAACCAAGCAAAATCAACAGCACAGAGATGATGCATGCCATTAGAAGTAATACATTTAGCTTTTTATCTTTTCCCATCACACATATCTTATGTCAGCTATAAGTTTTTTCTTTTCTAAATAGTTAACTTTTAATATATGAAGTTATGATTAGCATTGGAAGACACAACCAAAGAATAAGGTGGATACAAGTTATTAAAAGCAACAATGCAAGAAAGCAGTCAAGATTCGAAAGGACATATTGTAAGTTCATACTAAAGCTTTTTCACATGAACCTCTTGTATATTTTCCTTTGGTTATATTTTGATACAGCATACTAGCCGAAAGATAATTAATCCCCAAACCCAACATGATGACAGATTAGACACCCTCAGAGTACTTTACAATGTATCTTGCTCTATGGGATCATTGACGACCCAAACTAGTTTGAGATAAAGGTAATGTTGATGTAGATTACTTTACAAAGTAAAATACACCATTGATGGAAGATCAACCTACATAACATCACTGTCCAATTATTTTCCCTTTGGAAAATTTAATCCCCGATTTATCCATGAATTGGACTGAATTACAGAAAAGTAAAAGGATTGAAGTGAAGGACATCAAGGACTCATGCAGCTAACTACCAGTGTTTTCCATTAGGATTTACTGCCAGTATAGGTATTCCCACTCATCTATTTATCAGTATAAGTTTGACAATTTTTTTAATTCTTCTACAGACACAGGGGATGCAAATGGGAATGCTTATGAGGGGAAAAGAGAGTGGCAGAGGGTGTTCATAAGAGGTTACTAAGATCCAAAAATATGATAGAGCTGTTAGAAAGTCTGAGTTCTACAAAGAGTACATACTTTGAAGGCAAAGTAAGAAACAAAATAATAACCACCCGATAACACAAGAAGCAGTTGTTGCCATTGATTGGTTTCAAAATTAAATGAGATCACTAATTTAACTAGCAAATCAAATCACTGCCAACACCTCACATAAGATAATCAGATTAACAATTAAGTCAATAACCTTCCTTAATCAGATCCTCATGCTGCTTTAGTCAATCAAGGTACGTGTTAGCATTGGCTTCAGAAATCAAAATAACCTTGTCATCTAAATTTCAGGTAACCTGGAATTTGGAAGAATGCTGAACAGAAATGTTCAAGGTACAACCTGTTGAGGTTCTAAGGTTAAGGGTCAAATGATGTTCCGTGGCATTAGTGGTCTTGCACTACTACTGCAAATCTGCAATTGCAGAGACTTCAACCTCACTCGGCATGTATTAAAGACTCCCCAGAAAATAAACATCTCAAATATCAAAGCTTAATCTTTTTACCAATTAGGATACATTAAACCATGCATCTTCCAGCACATAATTTCCACATCTCAACCACCTTATATTAGATAATTTGGTCTAAATTTTCATAATGTCTACAAAAGGGTTCACTGTTCATAATTGCTCCAACAACAACAAAAAAAATACTAATTCTTAGCTAAAAAGTTGACAAGAAAATAAAAAAATAAAAAATAAAATAAAAAATGGTACCCGAGAGATGAGGTCATCTGCAAGAGCCAAGTGAGTTCTGCAGAACTTGCATCTATAAGACCTTCCCTCCAGCTCCACCACAAAGATTCTTCCCATTTTTATTCTGCTTTGTGTTATTTTTTATGGATACTCAAGAGACTCAAATGATGTATTCTTCGAAAAAAAGAATAAAGAGACTCAATGATGTCACTTTGTTGAATAAGAACTGAAAATTCAACGGTAGATGGAGAAAGGAAAATATTAACAGCAAAAGGGACACGTGTTTGAGTTTGTGTTCCTGGGAGAATACATACTTAAATAAATATAATGAACTCAAATTATATGTACTAAACTAATTAGTACATTATTAATTCATAGGAATTAACTATTTATGATAATAATTATTTAATTTGTATAATGTTTTATTAAAGTATGAGATAATTTTTTTACCTACACATTTAAAGTTTATTTTTTATCTTATTTTTTCACAAGAAACCTTGAATCCATATAATATTAGGGATTACTATTTTTCCTAGTTACAATATAAATAAAATATAATATTATGGAAAAAAAAATTCCTGTTACAAGAGATAGAATTATTTTTTATAATTTCAAAATAATATTTTGTGGGGTTAAAATTAAAAACAAAAGATATTTTAATAAATTTTTAAAATATCATTTATTTTTAATCTTAAATCTCAAAATAATATCATTTTAAATTGTAAAGAATAAAATTATATAGGAGAAATATTTTTTTCCCTTTTCGTGTTCGGTATTCACAATGACAATGGCAGTTTTATATGGACACGATGACTCTCTAGTATAGTTTTTATTTTTTAAGATATTTAAAATGAATCGAACATATACCTCATTTTTACCTACTTACTATTATTTGATTTTAGTATAGTTCTTTGAACTGAAGCAAAGAGATAATGGGATAAGGTTTAATAGACACGGATTGAGTGGTGGTTCTGGACTGGACCACATGGTGCTTGCCAAAAAAAAAAAAAAAAAAAAAAGAGATATGGGTGAAAATAAATTTGAAGGTAGAGATAGTATAAAAGTGTTATTTTTTATTATATTTGATAAAAAAAAACACCTGGAACACAAAATCTTTTCTGGTGGTTCTGACATATATTTTTTTTTTGGGGGGGGGGGGTAATAGTTAGATTTTTTAATAAAACCAGTTCTGAGTAATAAAAATATTAGACCTTTGTGCCTTACTTACTCTATTTATGGGTACATAAAAATAAAGCCTAGCTCAACTTTGACCAAATATAATAATTAATAATTCTTTCTCTCCCTGTGAGACACCTTGTTTTAATTTAATGTTTTGCATAACTTAAAAATAATGTTCCCGGATCATGCTTAAATATATCTTTATTTATTACAAGGTGTTGATTGATTTTTTAATGCAATTTTAGTCGAACACAGAAATTTCGAGTTTGGGTTTGGGTTTGGGTTTGGGGCTTTGGGCCTAGAGTCAGTTCTTAGTCATTTTTCTAATCTTAAATGTTTTAGCAGTCTACCTAAATTCAAAAGCAAAATAAAAAAAACAAAACAAAACAAAATTCGAATGAATTTAGCATATAATGAATCATAAATAAAATGTGTAGTTATCACATTAAAAATTGTTGCTGCTAGTGTAGTAGACCTGGTGTCTCTAGCCCCAAAAACTTGTATGAGCGGAATAAATTGGGAACCTTCTGAATTTAGCAATTTCTCTTGTTTGATTATGCAGTATGCAGCAGCCACACTAGTTTATAATTTTATTCCACTATGAGTATATATAATAGTTGTTTTATTTTTTTCCAAATAAAAAGAGATGAGATTGACATTAAAGGCATCCGTGTTCCTTAATGGATTGATTAAATCATTAAATAACCCTGCTTAATTATTGTGAATGATTGTGATAGAAAGCTCAGAGAGGAATTAAAAAAAAAAAAAAATATTGAATTTGAATGCCAAGTGTAAATGGGTTAGGCAGATTTACAGGAGCCTACGACTTAACCTATATTAGATCAGACTTAATTTGTTACAAACAGTAAAATAGAACAGCCCTAGAATTTTAAAAAAACCTATTTAGAAAACAGGTCATAGGCTTTTCTGTAAATATCGGGCCTATAAGCCTACAGGCCGGCCTAATTGATATTATTTATTTTAAATAAAATAAATAAAACTATTATTTTAATAAATTTGAATAATAAAGTAATATTATTTTAATTGTTGAATGTTTAATAGGCTTAAACAGACCTAGGTTAAGGCTTTTATTTTTAAAATATAGGTCAGACCAGACTTGTAATTTGAGTATACAAAGACTAATAGGTCAGGTCAGACCTAATATTTTTTACAAAAATTAGATCTATTTAAATCAAAGCCTAACTCAATCTATTTACACTCTATAAAAAGTAAAGTAAGTAAGTTGGAGAAGATAATTTTCATTTTGATTGATTTGTTCTACTTGTTAGCTGTTGGCGCCCACAAAATCCAAAACATCTTTCTAAACAAATCCATCAATTATTTCTTTATATTGCATTGCGTGCTTGTTAATTATATCACCTTCCTGTTGTAGAACAGAAATATGTGAAAAAGAGAGCTGAACCTATCTTCTAATAACCACACTAGTTATGACGCTAATCATTATAAATTCTGTTCCTTTTTTTTTTTATTTAAATACCAACAAATGTCTGAAACCCTAATATCATTTGATTATTAATGGGTGTCACTAATTCAGTTTTATCCTTTTCAGAAATTATGATTTTTAGAAATCAAACCCATTATCATTTCAGCAGGTAAAATTCTCTGATTTATTTGAGACATCACTAGACAAATAATTCTTGAGTATAAATTTTGTCTTTTTTTTTAGGAAAAAACCTTTTAAAGGATATATAGTTGTGTCATTTTAACCGAGAGAAAATACAACTTAATTTTTTTATTTAAAATTTAAATTTATTACTTGTGTCTTTTTTCATTTAAAATAACATAACTCTATATTCTTTAAAAGAATAAATACTAAACTTTTTGTTGTTGTTATATATCGATCCTAAATATTTTTTTAAAAGAAATCCACCCGTATATTCTCACAATTCTGTCCTTTTAGTTTTTTTTTTTTGGTACATACTGTCCTTTTAGTTTTAGTTATGACTAGTGGCATGGCAGCCTTACAAAAGATTGTATCATAAAAAATAAACTCATGAAAGTGATAGCACCCATCTCGGTCCCAAACGTTCTCAAGCGTTATATTCCTCCAATTATATCCCAAATTTGAATTTGGCTACTCAGTAGAGGCTTATGTGATTCGATTGGTTATAAAGAATTAATTCAACTCAAAAAATTAAGTTGTTAGATAAAGTTATATTTATTAATTTTATATTTTTTTAACATGTCTTATTTATTGGACTTAACGGGTAGATAATATTTCAGACTCAGCCTATCTTAGCCAAAAAAAACTCCACAATATTTAATTATTAGAATAGAAATGGTAAAAATCCGACTCGTGACACTAATTCAATCCAAAAAGTTAAGCTTTTAAAAAATATTATATTTAATAATTTTATATTTCTCTAATAAACTAATAGAGTTCGTTTTTTCTACGGTCAATGTAGATAACTTATTTACATTAAGTCCAAAACGACAACATTTTGAGACGAAAATCAAGGTATTTTTGTAATTATAAGTTATTTCAGGGTTATAATAGTCTCTTTCATTATAATTTTTTTTTAATCTAAAATAATATTATTTTGAGAGCGAATATAGATAACTTATCGACATTCATTCTAGAAACATTAAAGCCTAAAACTAATACATAATATTTTGGTTTATTATATGGCTACTGTGACTCCAAATCAACCTTATCAATAATATTACAATAATGTCATTACTTTATAAAATCAGTTTTAGTTAATTATTACATTTGACTCAAAATTATATAACTATATAAGTAATTACTTGCTGAATTTTAGCCACAGATAATTTGTACAACTAAAGAAACACATGAAAATGTTAATGTGGTTGATATTATGTGAACACTTAACCCATGTTGATGATTTTGGGGGGTGGGTCCTTGGAGTAAATAAGAAACTAAGAATTTTTGGGGTATAGTTTCACATGTCTTTGGGGCTTTGGGTCACCCTGACAACACAGTTTTTTGAATTTTTGAGGTCACACAACACAACAGCCGCCCAAACCCTAACAACCTCTTATCACTAACATTAAATCCGACACCACGTGCCACCCTCACCTATCCCACACCGACGCGCCGGCTTCACCCTTTCTGTCTTTCATATTCAGACACGTCACCACCGCACTCGTCGTGTCTTCCCTGTTCTTCCGTACGTTGTACCCACGTGAACTCCTCTACGTGTCACTCAATGATGGGCTTTTGTCCATTTCATGAATAAAACCTCACAACAGCACATGTTTTATATTTTTCTTTTTAATATTTATTTTGCTAACTTAAATTTTACTTATATTTACCAGATATGCAATTTTTTTAGCAAAATCATGCCTTTCAGGTTTTTTAACTCAAATTCAAACATCTGATAACAAATAATTTTAGAGTTATTTTTTGTTGATAAATTCAGCGTAAGTTTTTATTTTATAATAAAAAACATTTAAAAAATGATAAAAAAATATTATCAAGATTTGTTTCGGCGAAGATGATAATTATGTGTTAGTGCATGATTACGGAGAGACACGGGAATCTGCGGGGCCCACATATACAGCGGCCGCCGCGCCTCCATCCACCAGACCGTTTCCCGCGTGGACCCCGCCTTGTTACTCCTTTTTCAATTCTTTCTACGTTATTTCCTTCAAAGGCCGACAAAATATCAATACAATAATAACACGTCGTTTTTAATTAAAAATAAGGAAAATATACTATTATATTATAGGAGAGTATTTTTTATTCTACATATACATAGATTTTCGTGTTATTTTTTTCTCTATAAGTGTGGGTCTCACACATGATTGTCTCATAGCATGAAAGAGCTTCTCTCATATTGTATAAAATTAATAAAACCCTTAGAAATATTATTATTTTTTGGAGTGGATGTTAAAATTTCACATTTACAAATTTTATTGTTTACCTGTCTTCATGTGTATTTCAATTATTATTGATAAAAAAATAAATATAAAAATTTTACATGATCAAATTATGTACAATTTTAACCCAAAAGGATATATTCCAAAAAAATTAGTTACCTATTGACCTTTACAATTCTAATGAATCAAACTAATCTAATTTCGAGTTTGGATCCGTCTACCTTTTTTAAGAAATATGACTCTCACAAATTGAAATCATTATCTTTTAGATAACTAGATCGTCCATATACCAGGAATTCTTAAATTAAAAATATTACTTTAACCACATGGTGGATTGGTGGGCTAGGAATGGCCCTTCACTCCCCCAACTGTCTCTATTATTCACCCACTTTATTGGTTTTTTATGTCCTTTATGATTTCCATTTCGTAATTTTTTATTTTCATCAAATGTTGTTTCTATCTTTGGCGATTTATTTAAACATATTTAGATTCGAATCAATACATATATTTGGGATTTTTATCATTAAATTTTTATTTTTTTTTCGGACAAGTAATTTGAAATCATTGGATGCGGATTAGTGCTAAGAGATTTAGTTAATTTACATGAGATTTTATTATTTTAATTTAGGCTACATTATTAAATAAATCTTTTATGTCTAAATTTCACATAATTTGTTTATGTATAAAATTTTCTGTCTCTATCATTATTAATATCAAATTTATGAGTCTCCCAATCAATATTTGTAAATATTTCTGAAGATAATGATAGCTAAAAAAATTACACATGATCAAAAGATCATGTGTAATATACATATAAAAATATCCACTTTCGTGAATATATATATATATATATATATATATATATATATATATATATATATATTTAAATTAAGTCTATTCTATTTTATTAAATATATTAAATTAATTTGTACTAATATAGGTGAAACCTAATGTATCTAATTAATTAATGAGTTTGATTTGAAAAATGATAACTGTTGATTGGCGAAAATCAACGATTAAGATGTGATAGTAACATTATTTGGTTGTCACAATATCCTATCCCTTTTTATATTTATATTATAATTTTGTCATCTACGTAAATACGAGTTGATAATATGCCCTATTGGATACTAATTAGTATTAGTTTATGCGAACATATCACTTATATTATCAAAAGACAATTAGTTTCGTATCATAAAAGCATTCGATTGCGTATGATAATGTAATTAATTTACTGAATATAAGTTAAAAAGACATTCACATAAACTTACTTGAGTTTAATTAAACCCTCGTGCAAATATTTTGTGCATAATTTTGCACTATGTGTATAATTAACATTCTATAATTAAGTCTCGTTGAGGTTAAGAACATAGGCAACATTATATTAGTAGAAATAGTTGACATTTACGTAATTACATCGATCACGCATGTTCTCAACCCTAAGAAACTCTAACAAATTTAAGTAGAATCACTTTAACAAATAATGTGTTAGGGATATGACAGTGGATAATTTTGGGTAATTTGTTAGGAAATAAGCATTATAATAGTGTGTTGTTTTATTTATATTTAATTGTCATAGTTGGTGGTTATTAATTTGAATTTGTATTTTGTCTATTCAAAATTTTTATTATGCGGACTAAATAAAAGATTAGAGAATTACATTTTGTACTTGTATGCTTGAGACAGAGCTTCCTCAATAGAGTTTAATTTTCTTTTTCTATCAAAATATTTCGCTTGTCCATGTATGTGTCAGCTTGGTAGGCATGGAGGAATAGGTGGTGGCTCAGTTGGTAGTACGGGGACTGAGTGGTGAGAGAAGACTTCGGTTCGAATCCTACCAATACCATCTGGAGAGGGGCATAAGTACCGTAATCCTTGGACTCGCACCCGAACTCTGGATTAGTCTCATAGGTGGCTCAAAGAGTCAAACTCGTAGGAATACCGAGGAATTCTGATTCGCCTCAAAGAGATAATTAGCATCAGTTTCTAAAAAAGGTTGGAATACCTAGTAAAAAATTTGTGGAATTAATTGATTGGACAAGGTTTGGAGGCAAAAAAAATTAAAATATTGTATTTAAATAAAATAATTACGCATTTAATGTTGTTTCGTAAAAAATTACACATCTACTGCACAATGAGACGCCAGTTTTGGGCGTCACATGTGACGCCCCATTGGGGCGTCTTATCCATGGGAGAGACGCCCCAATGGGGCGTCACATGTGACGCCCAAAACTAGCGTCACATGTGTGCTCTATATATTTCCTCACCCCCTCCATTCAATTCACACTTCTTCTCTCACTCTTTATATCTCTCTTCTCCACAACATTCCTTTATCTTTAATTTAGTATTTGAATTTTAGTTGTAATTCTATTTAAAAATGAGTTCAAATCCTGATTCTGTTCGTGTTGTGTTATATTACAATGGTAGGAAGGTAGAAGGTCGACGAGGTGTCATATTCGAAGGTGAAAAAAGGCCGACACGTATCCAACGCAACACAACCATTGGCGAATTGCATAAGAGAATTCGGCAGAAGTTAAGTCTTCAAGACAACCAATGTATCACTGAGATCACGACAATGGTGTGGCAAGGTGATAAATACATTAGTTTGAAAGTGCTTGACGATGAAGACTTGGAGATGACAATGGAAGAATTTTGCAACCAGTCAAGGACAGATTTTCTAGAGTTGTATGTCGACATCGTTGCAACGGAGAATGCTCCCATACCGGTGAGGTCAGTTTATTTAAATTCTCCCCGTCTTCCAGCTTCTCTTGCCGCTCATGCGTCTCTAGTTGGTATCTTTTCTGAGGGAGATGAAAATGATCCGACTTGGGAAATGCACGACGAAGATGACAATGATGACGATGAAAATATGGCAATAGAAGAACATCTTCTGGCGGAGGATGCTAGTGCTTCAGAAGGAGATAAATCTCGTGAGATGGGTCATCTGAAATTCCAATATTCCATCAACCAGTCGTCGCGCAAATGCCGCAGTTGAATGACGTTGCGTCTGCTCCGTTTGGTATTCCACAAGAAGGTAATTGTTCCCATTTGTATACTGCGTGAATAAATAACTGATTTAATGTTGCCTGAATTAGTAGTAAGTTCGTATTAAAAAATTATAACCCGCAATTGCAGGTGACACAGATGTTATTCCTTTTTGGGAAGGAATTCCGCATTATTCTTACATTGATTGGAGTTATCAGAGCGAACAAGAATCATGTACTGATGGTTCGGTGTCTGGATCGGCTTCAATACAAGGTCCGTGGCAACTGGGTGACATGTTATTTGTCAATCAAGAATTTGCGACAAAAAAGATGTCCAAATGGCACTTAAGCACAACCTTATTAGGGAGCATCAAGAAGCCATTGTAATTGAGAGCACGCCTGCAAAGTTGTCCATGAAATGTTGTGCATACGATCAAGGTTGTCCGTGGCGCGTAAGGGCGATCAAACCGGTGTTTCGTGAAAATTGGAAAATAACGAGATGGGGTGGAAAACACGAATGTGTGAATGAGCACATTTCCCAGGGTCATAGACAGCTTGATGCGGATGTTATTGCAGATCTCGTGATAGGTACCTTTTTGTATTTTAAATGTGTGATTGACCACAAATGTGTAATTAAATTCGTTCAATGTTATCGAGGCACTGATAGTCCAAATCGAGGAAACTCCTCCGCCGTTGTTGCATGATACAGCATTTCAAGACCGTCAATCTGCATATTACGAAAAAATGTTAGTTGTAATTTGAAACAAATGTAAAATAAGTACAAAACTCACCATGCGCCCTATCTTTGCTGCCCTCCGTGATATGTAGCGCTTTCCCCTCTCTCTGAACCACTCCATGTACTCATGATTAGGTGACATCAAACCATATAATGGAGGTGGCAGTACAATATGTTGAATCCTAGTATTCCATC
Organism: Gastrolobium bilobum; assembly: GCF_033153095.1. NCBI lineage: Eukaryota > Viridiplantae > Streptophyta > Magnoliopsida > Fabales > Fabaceae > Gastrolobium > Gastrolobium bilobum. Next base: position 84,272 of record NW_026896862.1, on the reverse strand, counting down.
GATCAATGTGAGCCCTGAGCTTACGTCTCCAGTTCTCTTCAACCTTCCCCCGTAGAGTATGATCATGTATGCCTCTCAATTTTCTAGATTTTTCCGGGATGGGTTGATTAAGACCAAACTGTAGCATGCACCTATCCGGTTGACATGCCTCAACTGTGTGGAAGTAGATAATAGGTGTGGGAGCTAGCCACAAATACTGCTGCTCTGGAGTCACGTCAAGCCACTCATATTCTATATACGGCTGCCACACCACCTACAAACAAAATGTGAAACAATATATAGAGTTACAAAAAAAAATAAACCCATAGACAAATAACAACACCATAAGTATCTAACACCAAACCTCATCTCTACAGAGTGTGTCCAATGTTGCCCGATAATGGGTGACCTCATGAGGTTTAAACTTTTGTACAACATTAAACCTGTCAATCAAAAACATTATCAACCATACATAATCGTCCAAAGTCAAGAAGTATACAGTTAGTACATACAATATTAACCATACATTATCGAAATCAAATGAAGTAAATAAATCATACCGGCATCCATAATGTGTGCCCGGCTGTGGATGAGGAGGAAGGGGTGGAGCAATGGGTGGGAATCGTATCCATGCCCAAATTTGAAGGAGAATATGGCAACCACCTATGTCGCTTCGACGGGCATCTGTCACTTCGCACAAATTCCTGAACAAGTGTGTCAAAACTGCAGATCCCCAGCTGAATCGGCCAATGTCCTCAAATCCTCCACCTAGCAACGGGACAAGCCGACAACCAAAATTGCTACCTCCAGACTTGTCCGCCAGCAACCAAGTCCCCAACATCCGCGCAATGTGAGCTTTTGTGAAGTAGATCTCGGCAGCATGATTCCCTTCATGATCAGTCCACCGGGTATAATGTCGATCCAAGAATGAGATGCGGAGGTCGCCAGAATGATGGAACTCACCGGCCTCTGGAACATGTCCAAAAACACCAGCATAAGCAGCGTGCCAATCCTCAGAGGTCGATCGGATGACGACAGTACCGTCGGTCGGCAAGCCCAAGATGCCTGCCACATCTTGTAAGGTGATCGTCATCTCACCTTGGGTCATATGAAAGGTATGTGTCTCTGGTCTCCACCTCTCGACCAGAGCACTAATTAAAAATGTATCTATCTGTGATAAATTACGCAGTTATCACGTGTTAACGAATTACATTATTTAATTACATAAATACAAAACGACATAAATAACATACCTGGATATGTTGCATCCTGGCAACATGTATGATACCCGCCTGTCTGAGGTACTCTTCCACAACCTGTGGAATAGCACCGGTAGGTGGGCCCCCTTGTGGCTTCCCACGCCTCGTCTTAATCTTTCTTACATGCTCAGTATTCCACACACGCTGTGAAATATGACCTTTCTGCGTCCTCTGACGAAGGACCTCCCACCTGTAGGGTCCAGGTATGATCCACATGCTGGGATCGGTGGGCTCTACATCCGAATCAGATCCCGAAGAAGATGATGACTCAGCCATTATCCTTAACTAACTACAAAGTTATGCACTCCCGCATTAATAACATCATACATACGAAATTTACAAAGTCTCTAACACTATTTATAAATCACTAATTAATATGCTAAACCCTAATACATAATTAAAAATCAGTAATAATAATAACTACGTAATAATAATATTACTATATCATTACAACATTCATAGCATGACACAAAATTTCTAAGTGACTATCCTAATGTTCCAAGTCTCTAATATACAATCAATCCTAACATGTATTACTAACTAGCACTGTAATTTAAATGTATACATATGAGGTATTATGACCTTACCTACGTTGGCAGAGCTTTGCTACGAATCGCGGTTAGAGAGAGGTTAGAGAGAGGTTGGAGAGGTAAATGAGTAAGGAGTGAAAAAAGGAAAGTGGGGTATATATAGGTTGCACATGAGACGCCCTCTTTGGGCGTCACATTTTACGCCCCACTGGGGCGTCTTTTCTAGGAGAGAGACGCCTCACTGGGGCGTCACATGTGACCCCCAAAGAGGGCGTCTCATTGTGCAACAGATGTGTAATTTTTAACAAAACAGCATTAAATGCGTAATTATTTTAATTAATTACATTATTTTAATTTTTTTGCCAAGGTTTGGATTGTGGCTTCCAGTTTCTCCACGTATTCCTCCATGCCTACCAAGCTACCATTTAGTTATCCTAGACTCCTAGCCACCTTATTGGTTGGTCACGTATAAGAGAGCTTTATAAACAACTAACCAAATGATCCAGTGTGCTCCATTTCATTATCAGCCACTATTGGGTTTACGAGACTATGCAAGGCTCATAATCGTTCAGCTTAGGGATGTGTATGAATTGAATTGAACTGAATTTTTTGAAGAATCGAACCGAATTGATTTAAATGGTTCAGTTAGAAAAAGGTTCGGTTCAAAATCAATTCGGTTGGAAATGGTTTGGTTTTGATCGATCTTATTGCAAAAAAGAAAAAAAATTAAAGAAAGTGGAGGTGAGAACATGTGTTCGATACTTTCAAGTACCATATTTGGGAAGGGTTTGAAGTCTAATCCCAAGACCCGCCCCGAATCGGACTAGTCTCGAAGCGATGAACCGGTTGGAATATCTCCAAAAAAAAGTAATAAAAATCAGTTCAGTTCGGTTCCCCGGTTCGGTTCATGAACTGACTTTTTAAAAACCATATTAATTCATGAACTGGTTTTTAAAAACCAGTTATTTTAAGTGTGGTTCAGTTCGGCTTGGTTTTTTTGTTATTTTGCACATCCCTAGTTGAATTACTTTGACTTCCAACCCTAAATCCCCAAATCCACCATTATCCACCAACCCCAATCTGAATTATGAGTACTCCACAATTGATTCGTCGATTGACATTCGAAGAAAATCAAAGATAGAAGATATATTTTCACTACAATAAGACTTATGCTCTAGGCCATGGACATAAGAAGTTGTTCTTAATCTATGTCATGGTTAAGGCAAACAGGGTTGTGTTTCCACTGCAACGAGACTTTTACTCCAGGCCATGGATGCTCCAAGTTATGTTGAACAAAATTTACCAAGGAAGATATTCAAGCAATTGTGTATTAAGGTAGGTTCTCTTAGTTGAACTCAAATCCCCTTTATTTTTCCAAAATAGGAATACGTAACATATCATTATTTTTTATATATGTAAGTGATGCAAAACATGAAACATTTGCTCAAGGAATTAATTAAGATCAAGTAAAATTTTAACTTGTATAGAATAAATTGATTATATTGTTATACACAATCTAGTGCTTAAATGTTATGGATGTCTTTTTCTAATATAAGTGACATGTTTGCAATGTCGAATAATAATTAGTATACATAAGGCAATTCACCTCCTATATAAATGATAAATTTATTTAGAATAAAGATAAAAAAAGATAAAATTAGCTATAATTGGTTTTAAAAATATAAATAATCTCTGTATAAATATGTGTAAAAAATCTATTGAACAATGTGAAAGGTATTGAATATCTAAGAGCATGTTTGGTGCACAGTATATGATAAGGCCTGATAGTATAAGGTCTGATTGTATAAGATTTGATTAAGTTTTAATACTGTCCAGCGTGTAACATGATATTGTATAGGATAATGTATTATATAAAATAATATCATTCAGTGTTTGGTTATGCACTAAATAGTACTAGATAGGATAAAAATAAATATTTTCAACAAAAATACCGTTTAATAAAAATTTTATATAATTTTTTCAAATATGTCATTAGATATTATTTTTTATAAAAATCTCCAATATTTTAAAAATTAATATATTGAAAAATCATTTTTTATTTTAATATATTAATATTAAATAAAAAATATAAAGTGGTGTGTAAATCGGAGTAGAAAACGAATAGAGCTACAGATAGATACACTTCTTAACCATAAATTGACCCATCCCCATCATCATTGTTGTTGGCAGCAAGCTCCAAAAATCGTCTTCTTCTCCACAAACTCTGCTAGTTGAAGTACAAACAATCACCGCCTTGAAGGTATCCAAGGAGAAAAAGATGATATTTTATGGAATAGTCAGCGAAGTTCAAAGAAAAGGAATCATCACCTTGTTGTTCTCACCTTAGGGACTTTTTCTTCAAATTTCTATTCTACTGTGCTAACAAATATCTGTGAGTAAATATTTTATTTTTTTTAATCTTGTTTGATTTCACAAACAATGGTTGATGTATAAGGCCATACTTATTTCAAGTCTGAGATCAATTGATAGGACTTCTTGGCTGATTATTTAATATTTGTGTTAGCGCACTTTGTGTTTGATAAAAGGTCTAAGCCATTTAATATTGTACCAAATGTGGACCTCATGGAAAATAGTATATTTTAAACTTACACCTTAATGTCTTGAGATTAGTATTTGAAGATGTGCTTGGAATGTATCAGATAGAAGGCTGAGGAGAAATGGTTATAAATTGAACTTGTTTTATGGGTATTTGCAATACATGTCAAATATAGCTTGTTGAAAGAATAATTGAATCAGTTTTTTATGTCAACTTGTTTATAGCAATTAATGATTCATTTTTATTATATTTTTATTTTTATTTTTTTCCCTTGGAGTTTCTGCTAGGCTATCAATTGGTTAAATAATTTAAAACGTTTGATCACACATTTATAGAGTTTTTTTTAAATAAAGAAGATTTTGTAATGGTAATTAATAGGTAATTATCATTTAAAGTCCATCGTTTCCATTTTGCTCCTGATTAAAAAAATTTATGAATGCTTCTTAAAACTAATTGGAGGTTTTCTTTCCATGTGGAATTAGATTCTTGAATTAAAATATCTCGTGAATATTCTTGAAGGATGATTATCTCCTTTTTTTGTTGGGTTTATTTTTGTATTAGATTTTTCATGAATGCTCTTTAAGGCTAATGATAGAGTTTCTTTTTCATTTTTACTTATTCAACTTATAGATAATCAAATTTGATAGTATGAGGTATTATGATTTATAATAATGATAAAAGCCTTTACTGGAGAAAAAACTATAGGTTTCCGGTGTTGTACATGTTTGTCAGATAAATTTTATATAAAAAGTTTGGAGGACAATTTTCATTACCAAAGTCGATTTTATTGATTATTATTAATACATTTATTGATTATTATTAATATTCTCCACCGGTACAATTTATTTCCCTTATAATTTTAAAACACATAAGATTTTATTAACAGTTGTTATAATATTAAATTAATAAATAAGACAGTACATATCTATTATAACAGTTGTTGTAATATTAAATTAATAAATAAGACAGTACATATCTATTTTAATTTGTCTATCATTCAGTTAAATATTTTATTAACTAATCAATGTCTCGTAGTAATAGTCATATTAGCTACTATTTACAGTTAGTGGTATAATATATATTTATAATGTATTCTTATATTTACATGTTAAAATTTAAATATTATATTATCATATATGTTTAAATATTTATAAGTTAATAATATTTATCATAAGACTTATCATATACTACATTTAATGTTGCACTTATCATTTTATGTAGTTACACATGTAACATAAATAAAATTTATTTATTTATTTATTACTAATAATAACTTATTTATTTACTTCAAATATATTAATATTATTAATAATAATAAATTATTTATTTATTATTATTATTGTTATTATTATTGATATTTTATACATTATTACTTTGATTATTATTATTTTATTTTATTTTATTTTTATTCGATTATTACAATCCTGCGCAATACAGCAGTGATCCCATTAATATCAACTTACCACCTCAAATTATACTTATTTAAACCAGACTGAACCGTAGATAAAATAACAAATGCTAAGCTTACCAAAAAAAAAAAATAACAAATGCTAAAGATGGTTGTCCTTACATTTAGTGGGTGCAAAATGGACATTCATGCTTGAATAGCCGAATAGTATATACCCTTCTCTTAAAATTTTGACAATTTCACCAAGAAGTTATCCAATAACATGTGGACAACAATGATTCCATCGCTTTCATTTTTTTGATATATGCAAGCATATTTTATCATTTACGCACAAATATTTTCTCCAAAGAATATTGGGATGAGATTATAAGACTCCATTTGAAATAGTTCACTTCAAAAAATAAAAATGTCGGTATTTATTTTTCCGCATTACCAAAATAAAGTTACATGCTTTGGTAGTCAAGAAGTACTTTATCATTATAAATGAATAAATTGAATTGTCCATTATATTCATTCTACAACATGATCACATCATGAATGAATAGACGCATAAAAGATATAATATCTTAAAAGCTCTATTTGTTTGTCTTCCGCAAAATAAAACCCTTAGTCCACCTATGAAAGACCCTAAAATTATTAATTGGTAGTAAGTATTCTGTTATTTTCAATTATGTATTATTGAATAAACAAAATAAAAATTGATAATTTGAAGAATCTTAAAAAAAAAAAAAGAGGGGGGGGAGGGGGGGAATAAGAGAGAGTGGGAAAAGGTGGAGACACAGGAAATATGGGGGCGCTGAAACATCACGTGAAGGAGAATATCTTTGGCATACATGCAAAATTCGGTACATCTTTCGTTCATATTGTTGACACGTGTCTTACTTTATATCAAATCACTCTATTTTTAATTTTAAAATAAATTATTTATTATTAACTTGACAAAAATAAGACACGTGTCACGATAGCACCGAATCTACGGTACATATGTAATACCAAACAAATTTCCCACGTGAAGACAACATGAACTCCGACAGGCACATAGTCAACACGGAATGCTCATTGGGGCCCACCGCCAGACACGCCCGCTTCTGATTCGGTCTCACTTTGTACGTAGCGTTTTCGCCGTCGGTGCCGCCTGCATTGCAATTCACATTTATTATTTTACTTTTTTTAAAAACAAAATAAATAAAAAAAGAAATAACACGCAACACAGGAATAGAAGAGAAAACGAATGAGTCCTCTGTACCAAAAAAGGAAACGAATGAATGAGTCTTCTCACTCATCACTCGGTGGACCCCACACGTACAAACAGCCGTAGGATTAAAAGTTCCATTGAGATCCGCGCCGCAACGGGATAAGCCAACTCGCGAATCACGACAATACCCCTGTGATCAAGTACCCACGCTCCTCATCATGAATTCCTCAAAAGCCTCTCTTTTTTTGTTAAAAAAAAAACTTTTTTATTTCCCACTTTGGAATAATTTTAAAAAAGTGGAATCGAATTCGCCAGTTAAATTGATTGAAATAGAATATGTTATCGGTTTAAACTTTTAAACATTATCTTTTGTATATTTGTAATTCAAAAACGATTTAACTACAATTGCTTTTAAGTTTTAAGTAACCTATTGACTCACTCAAACTTGACTCAAGTCTCTCACTATAATTCAATTTTCTGTTCGGTTTTAAAAGGTGAGCCCACACGGTGACACACCATCAAGCAAGATGGGTTTTTTTTTTTAAATTATTTATTCAAACTTATAATATTATGTGAGGTTAACAAATAACAACGTCTAAAAGAACAAACCAATCATATTGTGTTTTGAGAGAGAGAAAGAGGGGCTAACAATAAATAACCTCTCAAACGCGCAACAATGCCGGCGACATGTCTGTCAGATCTTAACCAACGAATTCCAACAACAACAAAGTTGCTTGTTTGGTTAATCGGAAAATGCAAGAAAATTGTACGACCCCACTGGTCACGCTAGTGGATAGCGTTAGAAAAATTGCTAAGCTAAATAACAACATATTTCACAAACGAGACCCACCCATTGCATTCTGTTAATTAAGAGGCATTAGTCTTGTTCTCTTTTCATCAGCGTGTTCTTCACTTTCTTCAACCAAAGAAAGAACATGAAAGAAAGGAAGAGAAACTTACAATAAATATAGTAAAAATGGCAACATATATTTCTAATATATCAAGATTAACTGCGATTTCATAAACAACCATGAGATGCTCTCCTAATAAGTTCTCAGTTGCAAAAAAGAAAAAAGAAAAGCACAAGGCCCTGCTTTTGGATTTTAGTATATTTACAAAACGTGCTTGTTATCATCGTCATCATCATCATCATTATCATAATCATAATCAACAAATCCGAGCATGATTTAAGCTAACCATTTTGCTAACTCTCTTAGTTATATGTTTATAGAGAGAGTGATTCCGTTTTTTTCAAAATGGGTACTTCAAAAATGCTTAAAAAAAGGAGAAAAATTAGATCTTTGCCGAAGGGTCTTGAAAACGCGGCCAAATCAGGCAACCTCCGGCGGAGGAGGGACATTAAGGTCAAGATCTAAGAGTCTCTGACGCGGGACACGCTCGTAATCCACGACGGAGGAAGAATCAGAATCACTCTGTCCGCCACCGCCGCCGCCGCCGCCTGCGACGGTGCGGAAATCAGCAACCGGACGATCGAACCCACACATCTCGCGGCGACCTACGCTCAGCATGCTCTCCGCACGTGCAAAAGCGTCGAAGAACAACACAGGACGAGCCACAGGGAACGCCAACGCGCTGACGGCGGAGAGTGGGGTTAGGGTGAGGTCCAGCGGCGGCGGCGGCGGTGGAGAGGAAGATTCGAGGGTGCTGCTTTGGCTTGGGCTACGGGTGTTGTTATTTACAAGCTCAGAAGGGGTGGGAAAATTCGTCTTAGCCTTTGCGCCGCGAAAATCACGCGCCGCCGCATCATAAGCACGTGCAGCCTCCTCCGCTGTGTCGAAGGTGCCGAGCCAGACTCGTGTTTTTTTCCCGGGGTCGCGGATCTCGGCGGCGTAACGCCCCCACGGACGCTTCCTGACGCCTCTATAACGGATCTCCTTGGCGGCGTTTAGTGCGGCGGCGGCGGTGGGGTTGATTCCGGTGAGTGCGGTGGTTCTATCCCTTGGAGCCATTGTTTTGCTTTTATCAGACTTTGGTTATGGATTAGAATATTTCTCAATAGGGAACAGAAAAGTGAGGTAACAAGTGTGGCTTGTGAGATTGAGACATTGCCTGAGCCAAACAAATGGAGTTGGGAGTGTTTTTATAGCACAAAATGGAGAGAGAGAGAAAGTGTAGTTGTGTGCGTGCGTGTATAAAGCTACGCTCCTTTTAGGCGCTTGCTGCTTACACAACGTGGCTTCCCTAGCACGAACCACTCTGGTCGATGCTGCTACCACTCCCCTTGTGCCACCTTAGTGCACTCATTTATTTCGTTTTGTTTCTTCTTTTTTGTTGCTGTCAGCGGACATTTGGTAGAGGAATTTTTTTCTTTTTTCCAAGAATTTCGATTTTCAAAAATATGATTTTTATATTCAGTTTACTATAATATCTAGAAATTTAAAATTTAAAAAAATTTAGTTTCCCAAAAATCCGGCCAAAATTCTTGTACCAAACACCTCCTAAATAACAATAATAACGCTTTCTTTTTGTTCTAAGTATACGGTCTTGTCAACTTGGTATTTATTGTTTGGAAACTCTATGGAGTTGTTTCGTACGCACGAATTTTTAAGATTTTCGAGAAATTAATTTTTTTTTAATTTTAAATTTATGAATATTATTGTAAACTGAAGGTAAAAATTATATTTTTTATTGAATAAATATCTTTTTTGATCTCTAACAAAAAACACGTCCCCCACTTTAGTCCCTTACAAAAATAAATTAGTCAGTTAGTCCCTAATAAATTCAAAGTGAACCCATTTAGTTGAATTGTGGTCCCACACAAATTCAAAAAAGACCCATATTAGTCCCTCAAAAGGACTAAAATGGGTCCACTTTGAATTTGTTAGGGACTAACTGACTAATTTATTTTTGTAAAGGGACTAAAGTGGAGACCGTGTTTTTTGTTAGGGACCAAAAGAATATTTACTCTCTTTTTTTACTAAACGTCCCTTAAATTTTTTTTGCATTTTCTTGATTAATTATTTTATATTTAACTAAAATATTTTATATTTAACAAAATAATTGAATCGAACTGAATTATATTTTCCTACATCATTTCAAAAATTGAACCGGATAAAAAAATTGTTTTGAAAATTCAGTTTGAATCTAGTTCAGAACGTATTCAAAACCAATTCAGAATTAAATAAAAAGAAAATATTCATGCAGTTATTGCATATAAATTATCTGTATTTATTTTTAAAACAACGTTGTTTTGATATTGAAAAATTATAATTATATAGACTATAATGATTCTGAAATAAATTAAAATTATAAAAATATCATAATTTTCGTCCCAAAACGACGTCGTATTGGATTTATTGCAGATAACTTATCTGCAGAAACTGCAGAAAAAACGAACCCTTAATTAAATTAATAATTAATTTTGAAACATGAATCCATTCTATATTATTCTAAAATCGATTTTGAACTTTTCGAGAAAAATAAAATCAGTTTGATTAAATAAAATAGTTAAGTTCTTTAACCAAATTAGTTTAAGAGTAAATACCTTTTTCGGTCCTCAGTAAAAATTTTACGATACTCGCTTTAGTCCTTAGCAAATAAAAAGGCTATTCGTGATCTTAAAAAATTCAAAGTGGATCCATTTTAGTCCTTTTGAGGGACTAACATAGGTCTTTTTTGAATTTTTAAGAGACCACGATTTTCACGAATAGTCTTTTTATATACTAGAAAATAAAGCGGGCATTGTAAAATTTGCTGAGGATTAAAAATGATATTTATTCTTAGTTTAAACATATTCAATTCGATTTAGGATAAAAAGAAAAATTATATCACCATGCAGACCCTTATCTGTGTGATTAGAGACGGCAAAACCGGCGCGGCTCGGGGGGCCAACCCGCCCAACCCGCCAAACAGGGCAGGGCGGGTTGAGTTTTTTAACTTATCTCAAAAGCGGGACGGGCTCATTTTTTGGCGGGTTGATGGCGGGCATAGGTGGGCTAGTGTAAAATAGGCTCGGGCTGGCGAGCCAACCCGCCAAACGGGGCGGGGCGGACTGAGTTTTTCAGCCTACTTTCAAAAACGGAGTGGAGCGGACTGACTCATTTTTTAACGAGTTGATGACGGAGTGGGACTGGGCGGGGCGGACCTCCCACTTTGCCACCTCTATATGTGATATATGATAGTTTATCTTATAACCATTTCATCTTGAAGAACTTCATCCGAAAATTCTCTTCAATAATATAAAAAAAATGATGTCGTTTTGAAATTTGAAAAAAGTAATAAAAGATATTTAAAAAATATTTTTTCTATATTTTTCAAATTTTAAAATGATGCATCATTTTAAAGTTATAATTAAGAAAAAATATTTATCTTTTCAAAGGACATAATTTTAATTAAAATAACTATTCTTTATCTAATGTTTATTTTCTTCCATCATAATTTTTATTATGTAACAATTTTTTTATCGTAAAATTTTATAATTTTAACTAAAATAACTATAAAGTATAAACACTAATCCCCATCATTAATTCTTTAGGGGCGTTTGATTGGGTAGAAATTTTTGAATACTAGAAAAATGGATAAAAAGTGAATTTGGTAAGAAAATGTAAAAAAAATTATTTGGTTGTCCGAAATATTACCAGAGAAATTTATTTAAATTTACAAAATCTACGTTCAGGACAAACTTTGCACCTGTTTTTCACTTTCACAATTATCTCAAAATACCACATCTCAAGTGGTATTCTGTAACAGTGAATTTTATCCAAAAATCAACACAAAATATCCTATTTACCTAGTATTTTTTTCAAAAATCTGAACCAAACTAGATATTTTTCAATATTACTTACACTCTTCCATCAATCCCAATATAAATTTTCTACCGAACACTACCTTATAAATAAGCAAAAAAGGGGCAGTGATAAGAGCATCTCCGTTAAAATGTGACAACAAGAGCTACAGAAGCGTCACACGTGCAGCAAAAGAAAGTTGTCCACTCAGAAGAAGCGCGTCTGAGAACGCTCCCCACACGTGGCTGGCGCTCAGTAACGAAACCAACCATTTTTATCTTGCGAAAACATTGGGCACGGTCAACGAGGTGCGTTGACTGCACTCTGTTTAGTGTTTATGTATACTGCACGCCTCTAGAAAGCGCCGCGCCGCCCCAGCGGCAAGAGAGAGCGTGGTGGAGGGCCCCACCATCAACATTAATAATTGCGAAGGGAGGGCCGAACCAGCCACGTAGCCACTCTAAAACGTAGACACGTGGACTTTTAAAAAGACAAGAAACCCTAACTTATGGAGGCGGCGTCTGTCTTAACGGCGGTTAAAAAACTGTTCGACCATAAACGGAAACGGCAGTTAGAGATAACAGAGTTTGAGGTTGAGGTTCGATTATAATTAAGAGACATTTGTCGGCATGCACCGCCTCCTCGCCGCGTGAGATGGATCAGGATCAGAAGAATCAAACCTAGGCCAAATGTGTTTGAATCCTTCGATCTGATCGGACGGTTGAAAATGATGGGGATTCAGAAAGTTGACACGTGGTGCTTTGGATCCCTAGCGGGAGACACGCATAGCACGGCCATACTGTACCATCCAAAGTTATCATTCATGTACTGTGGTGGTTCTTTTCACTTCCACCACAGGTATTATAATATTTTTTTATTGAAATTCTTCGGATTTACAATAATTTTTTTTCCTTTTCTATTTTTTTCTTCTTTTAATTTTAAGAGTATTAATCGAGAAAGCGTGTCTCGGAATCGTGTAAAAAGTAGTTAAGACTTCCTAGCAATAAAGTAGAACTAAAAAGTGTATAAAAAAAAAGTATAACTGAAAAGAAAACCTGAAAAAAGTAGGGTTTTCTACTTTTCTTTTAATTTTCGTTGATATCTCATTTAATTAAATATCTTGATATTTATATAAAATTTATATATTTATAAAATATTTGAAATTAATTATTTAACATAGGTCTGTAAGTTTTTTTATTATTATTATGTAAATGTTAGTGTGCGTATGAAGTGAATTGCAAGTAAATATTGTGATACATATATTTTGGGAATAATATTTTTCATGTTATAAAAAATAAAATATATACACATAAAAGTATGCGGGACTCATTATTTCTTTTCTCTCTTCACATAAGTTTCACATATTTTTTTTTTTTGTACATAGTTTCACATATTTTTATGTACGTATAAAAGATAATTTTATCTCCTACTATATAAGAAATTAATTTCATATATTTTTTATTATACGCAAATTAAATGCCGCTTATATACTTGTTTTTTTTTTTGGTATCCTATCATGTATACTTGTTTTAATATGAAGCATAGCACACGACACCGTAAACTAACATTGTGACTTTTTCAAGAATGAATATAATTATATAAAGAAAAAATATTTATTCTTTTAAAGAATGATTATTTTAATTAAAATCAATATTTTTATTTAAAATTTAAATTAAAAAAATCATTCACTTTCTCTTCTTATAATTTTCACTTTGCATCTTTTCCTTTCACTTAAAAAGTCATGATTTTATATTCTTTAAAATAACAAACACTAAACCCATTATATAAATTAAGTTGTGAAATTCGGCTCGACCCAGAACCCGACGAATCGGTAATCGGACCGGTTCAAGTCAAGTATCGGACTGGCCATGCATCGGACCGGTTCAAGTCAAGTATCGGACTGACCATGCATCAGACCCTATCAAATTCGGTCAAAACCAGTGACTTGGTCAGGTCATGCATTTTTATAAATAAATATATAAATATATCAAAAATCAAAAAGCCAAAATTGTTTCATCTTGTTAGAAAAATGTAGAACTTATTTTAAAAAAATTTGTAATTTTGTTTGCAAGTAATTTTTGTAATTTTATGGGGAAGAAAAAAAATTTATATATATATATATACTCTTTTACAATGAAATCAAATTTCAGCTTCCAATATTGAAGCAATTTATGAAACAATAAATTAAGAGAATGTGACATATGTCATTTCAATATAAATGAATTTGAAAAATATGAGTTCACAATATCTGACCTTTTGTATGTGGGTTTGTTTTTTCTAAAGTTATTGTAGATAACTTTATCTAATGTTCATCGAAACGACGTCGTTTTGGAGCAGAAATCATGATGTTTTTGTAATTTTAATTTATTTAAGGGTTATAATAGTCTTTATCATTCTAGTTTTTTAATTTTTCGATCTCAAAACGACGTCGTTTCGATGAACATTAGATAAAGTTATCTAAAGTAACATTAGATACTTTTTTCCCTTTGAATGTTATTGAAAGTTATATTTATGGAGATTCCAAGTTGCAATTTAAATTAAACATAGTAATAGCGTGCATTTTCATTTATTTGTGTTTTATGAATTTGTAAAAGTATTACGATAGGATTCACTTGTTAGTCTGTTACTTGGTTTGTTAGTTTGTTACTTGGTTTGTTCTATGTTTGTAATTTAGTTGCAAACCTTCCTTTATCTTAAGAATAGATTCATGTGTATCTGTATTATAGTTTGTTGCTGATATAGGTGTATTTAAATGACCAATACATGAATAGAAAGTTAAGTTGTTCATTCGATAACAACTTCCTTTATGGTATCAAGAGCTAGACGATTCTAAAGTTAGTTTTTTTTCCCCACTATGGTTGCCTCCACTCCCACCCTTAAAATCACCGACCCAAAATCCCCATTTTACCTTCATCCCTTTGATCACCCTGGGGTTATTCTCACTACTGTCCTTCTACGTGGCCAATCCAATTATGAAAACTGGTCCAAACTCATGAGCAACGCCTTGAAAGCCAAAAATAAGCTTGGCTTTGTTGATAACAGCGTTAAGCAACCCTCTGATGATTCCTCTGATGAAGCTCATGCTTGTCCCTGTGCAACTCCATGATTAATAGCTGGATTCACAATACCATAGATCCTCAGATGCAGCCATTCATCAAATGTTTCGACACTGCGAAGAGTCTATGGGACGATCTAAAGGAACGTTTTGCCGTTGCAAATATTCCTCGTATTTTTTTCTTAAATCTTCTCTCGCCACTATGAAGCAAAATGGTGTCCCTGTTACTGATTACTACACTAAACTTCGCTCAATTTGAGATGAACTGAAATCTAGCCGCAAGCTTACTACATGTGCATCTGGTGATACGTGTGCCTTTACAAAATCTGTCTCTACTGAACTCGAACATGATCGAGTCTATCAATTCCTTATCGGACTCGATCATCATACATATGGTACTCTCATTACTCAAATTCTCAACAGCAATCCTCTCCCCACCATCAACCGTGTTTTTGCTATGGTAATTCAAGAAGAATCACATAAGGTTATGGTTCGGACTGCTGAAATTCCATCTGATGCTCTCGACTGTGCTCTCCACACTGCACCATTGGATCCTTCCAAGCCTCGCATCATATGTTCCCACTGTGGACGTCCCAATCATGACGTTTCCCAGTGTTACAAACTTCATGGTTACCCTGATCGCATGTCTGTTGGAAGGGGACGTGGTCGCGACCGCTCCAACCCAGGACGTCCTACCCATGCTTCTGCTCATGCCACTTACTCGGATGCATTACCTCCCACTACTGGTGTCCCAAAACTATTGTCTGCTACTGATCTTACTCCTGATATGGTTCAACAATTAATGTCTCTTGTTGTCTCATCTAAAGTAACATCTGACAAATTATCGGGTATAGTTTCCATCCCACATCCTTGGCTTCTGGACAGCGGAGCTTCACAACATATGACTGGCACACTCTTCTTCCTCACTAATATCCGAGTTATTCCTCCGTGCTCAGTCGGTTTACCCAATGGAACCCGTACCACTGCGGTCCGATGTGGGGATGTGCAACTCACATCTACATTGCTTCTTACCAATGTTCTTTATGTGCCATCCCTTACATGCAATTTAATTTCTATCTCTCAGTTAATACATTGCAGCAATTGCATTGCTTTATTCACTGATTCCACTTGTTTTCTACAGGACCTACAGACGAGGAGGACGATTGGCAAGGGTGTTGAACATGAAGGGGTGTATGTGTTTCATCAAGCGGTATCTGCAAATAAGGTCTCTGGTGGAACTTCATCTACTCTGTGGCATCGACGCTTGGGACATCCTTCACAGCATTATCTATATTTGCTTCCTTTTGTTTCTGGTTCAAATAAAATGGCTCCATGTGATGTTTGTTGTAGAGCCAAACAAACTCGTACTCCGTTTCCTATCAATAAAAAGCATAGTGTTCAACCTTTTGATTTAATTCATTGTGATTTATGGGGACCATATCGCACTGTTTCATCTTTAGGTGCACGTTATTTTCTTACAATTGTGGATGACTGTAGCCATTTTGTATGGATCTATCTCCTACGCGACAAACATGAAGCTTGTTCTACGCTAATTAATTTTATTAAAATGGTGCAAACACAATACAACTTCACGGTTAAGAATGTTCAATCTGATAATGGCACTGAATTTATCTCTTTTCCTTTGCGTTCCATTTTCGCAAACCGTGGTATTCTTCATTAATTTTCATGCCCATACACGCCCCAACAAAATGGTCGGGTTGAACGATGCCATCGTCATATTCTCAATGTGGCACGTGCTCTACGCTTTGATGGCCACCTTCTTCCTCTTTCTTTTTGGGGAGAATGTATCCTCGCTGCTGCCCATCTGATTAATAGGATTCCCACTACCTTACTCAAAGGAAAGTGTCCTTTTGAAGTTCTGCACAATGTACCACCAACCTATGATCATATTTGGTTACTTGGTTGTCTTTGCTATACTACGGTTTTGCCCAAACCATCTGATAAATTTGTTGCCCATTCTCGTAAGTGCGTTTTTATTGGCTATCCTTCGAACAAAAAAGGTTGGAGAGTCTTCGATTTGGATACAAAGGAAACATTTATTTCTCGTGATGTACAATTTTTTGAAGACCGTCTTCCATTTGCTTCCGCTGCTCATGATCCTTCACCGGTCATCACACCAACTATCTCTCCACCTGCACTTCTGTATGACCCATATACGCATGACACACCACTGCTCGTTGCTTCTTCTGATGATGCTCCTCAACCTGACACGGTGCCCACAGACAGGGGGAGTCCTTTGGCTGCCATTTCTCCACCTGTTTCTTCATCTGAAACTGCTGCTACAGTCCCAGCACCCCCAACGTCTGCACCTTTTCTTCGGACTAGAAGGAATCATCGACCACCAGCCTACCTTCAAGATTATCAATGTCATAACACTACTACACCCCCTTCTACCAACACTCTCTCCAACGTCTCCTCAGGTATTTCCTATCCTATACAAAAGTTTGTTACTAATTCTATATTCTCTTCCCAGCATCAACATTTTTTGGCTGCCGTTAGTAATTCTTCAAAACCACGTTCATTCAAAGAAGCTATGAAGAATACAAATTGGAAACATGCTATGCAACTTGAAATTCAAGCGCTGAAAGATAATCACACCTGGGTTGTCACTTCTCTCCCACAAGGCAAAAAGGTTATCCCTTGCAAATGGGTTTTTCGCATCAAATTTAATTCTGATGGCTCTATAGAGCGATATAAAGCAAGATTGGTCATCGCTGGCAACAATCCAATCGGAGGCGAAGATAACAATGAAACTTTCGCTCCGGTTGCTAAGATGGTCAGCGTACGTATCTTCCTTTCCGTTGTTGTTGCCAAAGGATGGCATATTTATCAACTTGATGTTCAAAACGCATTCCTCCATGGAGATCTCGAGGAAGAAGAGTATATGCATTTTCCACCTGGTTTTTCTAAAGGCTTTCCAGGAATGGCATGCAAGCTGCAAAGGTCTCTCTACGGTCTCAAACAGTCACCACGCAACTGGTTTGCTAAGCTTCGTGCTTCTCTTCTTAGTTTCGGTTTTCAGCAATCAAAGGCTGATTACACGTTGTTCACTTTTCGTCACAATAAAGATTTCGTTGCGATCTTAATCTATGTTGACGATATAATTTTATCTGGCAATAATAGTTCTGTTTGTGATGAAGTTAAGCTGCATCTCCAAATATGGTTCAAAATTAAAGATCTTGGCAAACTCAAATACTTCATTGGTATCGAATTTGCTCACAGTTCCTCCGGTTTATTCCTTAGCCAACGTAAATTTGCGATAGATATTCTAAATGAATGCGGTTTACTTGGCTGCAAGCCCGCTGCTTTCCCTATGGATCAGAATCATCAATTGGCTCTGGCCAATGGTCTAGCCTTTGAAGACCCTACACGCTATCGACGTATTATTGGTCGTCTCGTTTATCTCACTATTACTAGACCTGAACTAAGTTATGCAGTTCATACTCTTTCTCAGTTCCTTCAGCATCTTTTGCAAGAACATTATGATGCCGCTCTGTGTAACACCCCGTGTATACCCGGTTTGTTAACATATCCTCGTATTAAGCTGCGTTTAATTAAAAATGCGGAATATCTTTTTCTTTTCAATTATGATGTCATTATACTTAGCCAAGTTGATTACTTAATCAATTTCATAAAATATCGCCTGTATGTAAATTGCAAAAAGACATCTAACTGGAATACCTCATAATATAGATAAAGTGAGTATCTATGTCACGGATCTACTACACATAGTTCGGACAATATCCTTATACATTAATACAACGCCAAATTGAACAAGACAATAAACAAGTCTACGTGGCATGGACAATCCCCATGCTCACCAAATCAACAACATAACCAACAAAGTCTCAATATATAAATCCATAAACTGAAGCTAAAAGCATAAGACAGTAAACAGGATCCAACATCCAATCATAACAGCATATCAGCAAAGCAGCATAAACATGTAACATCTATCAGCTAAGCTCTGGCCTCCTGCCACTAGAGGTCTCAACCCCCGCATTACCTAAACCTGAAATAAGCATTCCCCAAACTTGGGATGAGATCTCTAAACCAGAAATCTCAGTAAGACAAGGGGTCCTCAAAGATCTTCCACCCCAAGCGCACTTACATGTGCAATATAAGTTCTAAAAACAGTAATTCAATATAAGTTCTCAAAACTATGCAGTGCAACAGATATTCATACCATGTGTGTTTAAACTATTCTACTGGCCAGAGAAATGTAGGAATACGTCTATTACCTACAGATAGTACAAGAAACACCGCTTGCACCTCACCCACAGCCTCACCATATTGTATGTACTACATATTGTAT
This sequence comes from Gastrolobium bilobum, assembly GCF_033153095.1. Classification (NCBI taxonomy): domain Eukaryota; kingdom Viridiplantae; phylum Streptophyta; class Magnoliopsida; order Fabales; family Fabaceae; genus Gastrolobium; species Gastrolobium bilobum. Next base: position 65,208 of record NW_026896862.1, on the reverse strand, counting down.
GTATAGGTGGAACACCACATGCATATCATAAAGGCACTAGCATATAACAGCTCAATAGCATTTCTAAAACATCAAAAGCATGTAACACAGCATGCATATAACCATACCCCCACGGGACATGGTTGAACCACAACATGACTAAACCAAGGACACGAAAGCTTACCTTGCAAGCTCACTATCCAATGCCAAGAGTCCACACAACTCAAGTCCAACACACAGCAGATCACAATCTGATTAGGACCAGCAAGCATATCACCATTCATAGCTCATAAGCATAAACATAAAGACTACGTTTTCCTCTTATGATTTATGTCTTAACGCTTCACACAAAGCCATAAGCCCTTAACCACTTGATTCTGACTTAGTTCAATTAAAACAGAAGTTCAACTTCTTCAATCTAGGGTCCACAAACCCCCAATAGCTTACTGTATGAATAGTGCAGCTACTGTTCTTCGAAATCCTAGAATATCCGGATATTCGTCGGGGGAATATCCAGATATCCATATCTGGATATCTCTCTTCTAATATCCGGATATCCATATCCGGATACCCATATCCGGATATTCACAACGAAATATTCGGATATTTCGTGACAGAACCCAGATTCTGCATTTCGCGAAAATCCAAACCAAAGGTCCAACCTTTACCGATTACAGAAGCTTAAACATGCATTTCTAAGTGTCTTAAGCATTACCCAACATTAGGTTATCATCTTTAGCTCATTACATGCATCAAGGTTCCATTTTTAACCACTTAGACTCATGATCAAAGGAGATGAAGCTTACCCAAGCTTGAAACAGCCCAACAATGGTGCTCAAGTCAGCTCCAAGGTACCGACTTTGGGGAGAACGAAAATGGAGCAACAAAGGTGAGTTCTTTCTTCACCAAGGAAGCTACTTGGAGCTTCAACCAACCAAGAAAAGACTCCCACTCCTCCATTCAAGAACTCAGCCCCACCACACTTCACTCAAACAATCACCAAACTCAGAAAGCAAGGCTTAACACTCACCCCAAGACTCAACCACACTCAACCAATGTGTTTAGATGAAGAAATCATGAAGAAAGGTGATGTCTTTGGAGACTTCAATGAAGAAAACGAAAATGACAAGGTGGGAGAAGCCAATGACCAGCAAACTTCACGTAACATGGCCTAGGGTTTAGTGCCAAGCACTATATAAAGGCGGTTTATCACTTAAACACATAGTATTAACGTTAATGCTATGCTTAGAATTTTAATCCCAAACTCAGGATTCTTAACCTACTCAATTTTACAAGAATTATCATATTTTTATTATATTTTTCGGAGCACCTTTCTGGTACGCGCTTTTCATAGCCAGTATCATTTTTTGGCATCATTTCTCATTATTTTAACTTGAAACTTGAAATCACAGTCCTACATATTATTCTAGGAATATTAATGCACTCCTTATAATTTTTCGGGATACTTTATCGGTACGCATTTATACCGACTAGCAGAACCGGTATCTGCGTTTTTCGTCAAAAAAATGACTTTCAACATTATTACTCACTTACTATAATTATTAAAGCTTCATAATAATTATTAAGGTCAATTATGGAATTATTTCCTAATTCTCATATTTAATTAATTAATTTCCTTAATTAACGGTGTGTGTTCTTACGCTTTGCGTGTGTTGCGTTATATAAAAGGGAATCCAGGCCAAGGTCTTCTTCTTCGCTCAAACTGTGATCTTCTTCTTCGAGCTTACTGTGATTCTGATTGGGCAAGTTGTCCCATTACACGTCGTTCTATCACTTGCTACTTTGTTACACTAGGAGACTCATATCATGGAAATCGAAGAAACAACATACCATCTTTCGTTCATCTGCAGAAGCTGAGTATCGTTCTATGGCTGCAGCTACTTCTGAACTTTTATGGCTCAAAGGTTTTCTAAAGGATCTTGGTGTTGATCACTCAATGCCTATGGCGTTATACTGTGATAGTAAGTCCGCACTTCATATTGCCTCCAATCCGGTTTTTCATGAGCATACGAAACATATTGAACTTGATTGTCATTTTGTTCGCGAACATGTCATGACGAAAACCATTTCAACCGAGCATATTTCAACCTCTTCTCAACCTGCTGATATATTGACAAAAGCTCTTGGCAGAAAACAATTTGAGTTTTTATTGTCCAAGTTGGGCATCTCCTCCCTACATGCTCTAACTTGAGGGGAGTATTACGATAGGATTCACTTGTTAGTCTGTTACTTGGTTTGTTCTATGTTTGTAATTTAGTTGCAAACCTTCCTTTATCTTAGGAATAGATTCATGCGTATCTGTATTATAGTTTGTTGCTGATATAGGTGTATTTAAATGACCAATACATGAATAGAAAGTTAAGCTGTTCATTCGATAACAACTTCCTTTAAAAAGTGTGATTGGATAATTTATGAGTTTATTTAATGAATCTTGTTTAACTCATTTTAGATATGGAGAATATAATTAAATTTATATGTTCATATTTATATATATATTTTTAGGGGAGGGTTCTTTTGACTCCAGAGTAAGACTTTTAAGTTTTACTTCTCATCTTAATCGTTGATGGACGGAAATCAACGATTGTCATTTGTAATGTAATTAATAATTAATTAATTAATATGACTTCCTAAACTATAACCGTTGGAGGGACGGAAATCAAGAGCTGAGATGAGGAGTAAGTGTTATAAGTCTTATTCGGGAGTCAAATGATCTCTCTCCATATTGTTATATATAAATTTATATATATCCGTGTCAACCAGCTCGAGATCAGTGATCCACAGGTCCAACCAGTGACCCAGTAAGCCAATAGAGTTGAATTTAACAAGACTGATATAAATTGCAAACGCTAGGAGAAATAAACAACCAACTTTGTTTAGTTTTAATTAACTAATTAATTTTGGAGATTAACGGAAAGTCGCAAGCTACGTAATCAAGTATAAATCATTGAAACAGATATGTTGCTCAATTTAGCAGCAAGAGCCATAAGTAACCCGAATTTAATTAACGGAAATAGACTTGATGAGAAATCCATTCATTAATTTTACATGAACAACAATTATTTTTCTTTGTTTTATAATCCTATTTTAACGGTCGATGTGACAATGAACCTCCGAAATTAAGACGATAATGATATTTAACTTGGCTTATATATCACCCACTTAGACATAACTGCTAGATTATCGAGAGAACGATCGTATAGGTGTGGGCGCGTGGCTATAGCATATTTTCTATTTTTGAAACAATTAGGAACTAGATTATTGTCATGTAATTATTGTAATTTGTCTTTTAGTTAGTCACATTCAATGTACGAAATCATTTTGTTATAAATTGTGTGTCCTCCGTTATTATACATTCACACGATTCTACCTTTTATTAATCAAATAAATATATACTAATTAATCATTCGTTACATGTTTTTTTTTTTTTTTTGATAACAACATGTTTTTACAACATATGTGTAAGCACTTAAATAACAAATCACAAAGCACCCATTCTTCCTTCCTCAACCTTCCAGCAGCCCTCTCTCCTTTTCTTTTCTTTTTTTCTTCTTGTTGCCAAAGATAACAAAAAATGAAATGGATCATCTTAACGTTAAAGGAATTTATTATTCTTAAGAAAAAACTTATCTCCTACACACACAAATTCAATATGGGTCTCACTTTATTTTTTTTTCTTCCCTTGAAAGTGAATCTCACTTATACAAATGAGTCAGTAAGAGATAATTAGTATCTCCTACTACATGAGAAAACTATTACCCAACATTAAAATAACATGTTTTCTTCTTGTATTTAATTCATCAAGAATAATTTTATTGTATCAAATTACATTTTAATTATCTACTATACATCATATTTATTATCTAATTAGGCCATGATCAACATTAGGATTCTAACACACTGTAACAAACAGTAATACAACTTAGAAATGAATTGTTAAACTCATAAACACGTACGAAAGATATTCATGCAAAGACAGCCAAAGAGGAGAACTTAACTCATGTAAATGATAAATATACTTTTAGTCATGTGGCTACATGTAATTATTAAATCCAAGAATAAATATCATTTTTGGTCCTCAGCAAATTCACGATGTCCGCTTTAGTCCCTAGTAAATAAAAAGATCTATCGTAGTCCTTAAGAAATTCAAAACGGACATTTAGTCCTTTTAAGACTAATATGAGTCTTTTTTGAATTTGTCAGGGATCACAATTTCAATTAAATGGGTCTATTTTGAGTTGTTTAGGAATCACGATAGGTCTTTTTATTTGCTAGGGACTAAAATGAGTATCGACCCACCATTTTTCCAAACTCACGTCCACTCTTGCTTCTGTTGTCATTGAAGCTCCCAACGGCAGACATATGCTGGTGATGAACAATGTCGTCCTCCTTGGAGATGTTTTTGTGTCGCCCTTTAACCCTTTTTTCAATGCTTGGTCCAGATATATGCATGGGCTTACAAGCCCAATTTCCATATAAAGCAAGGTTACCATTTACTTTAAGATGGGCTGAGATAATTTGGGCCGGAACTATGTACTGAGCTAGCCCTACTTTTGACCTAACACTCTTCTCCATCTCTCTTGTGTGCCTTCCCAGAAACAACAAATTTCCATAATTTCCCTTAAAAATAAAGGTAGAAAGTCTGAGAGTTTGGGTTTTTGGAATTTTGATATTTAGGCCTGGCAACAAATTGGCCCATTTTCTTCATTCTCCATTTTTATACCAATTTGATATGGACCAATAAGTCAAATACATATTTCACCACAATTAACAAGGAAATATTGGCCTGAATAATCAGATTTTCGTATATTCATCAAGGAACGATTACAATCCGGTGACAATTAAGCAGAGACAATTAAGAAATAAGGAAAAATACACAGATCTTGGAAAGGAAAATAACAATGCAGAAAAGTAAGGATAGTTGTGAGACAATTGAAGAGGCCTCACTCTCTCCCAAGGTTCCAATTCTAACAATATTCTCAGATTCTGGATGACTCTACCATGCTACATTCCCTGTATATAACTAACTCAAGGTCACCTTGCATTCCATTCCATTATCTATATTTAATAATGATCATTTCCGTCATATTGTCACTATTGCACCAACCATATCCCATATCACTCCCACAATTTTTGTCTCACCATAAAATATGGATAGTGCCCATAACACCAATCCAATTATATCACCTCAACCTCAACCTCAACTCATATGTTCTACTATGACTAGAAAACAATCTTCATATTTGGATGATTTTCATTGCAATCTGGTTGCTACCACAACTGACAAATCCATCATAGGTAAATCATCTAACGCTTGTTTTTCAATTCATTACATATTTTTTTAATCATACAATGCTTATTCTCTTGATTATTCCCACTCCTTCCTTAGTATAGGCTCTGAAACAAAACCCCAATCATTTGCTCAAGCTTCCAAACATCCTTGCTAGCAAAAAGTGATGCAAGATGAGATATCTGCTCTTGAACTAAACAATACATGGACCCTTGTGGATTTACCACCATAAAAGAATTTAATTGGATCCAAGTGGGTCTATGAAATCAAGCATTAATCATATGGTTCTATTGAGAGATGTAAAGTTTGTTTGGTTGCTAAAGGTTATACACAGTTGGAGGGAGCAGACTTGTTGGAAACATTATCCCCTGCCGCCAAGCTAATCATCATACGGGTGCTCTTGTCAGTTGTCGCAGTTAGGAACTGGTACCTTAAACAATTTGACGTCAATAACACATTTCTTCATGTTGATCTCCATGAAGAAGTGCCTATGGATCCTCTAGAAGGCCTCCAAAACATTGCACCAGGGAAAATTTGCAAATTACAAAAGTCTCTATGGATTACGCCAAGCAAGTCGCCAATGATATGCTATGCTAAACTCTCCCACGCTCTCACCATCCTTGGTTACATTCACTCTTCTATTGATCACTCCGTGTTCATTTGTAATGCTTCATCCTCCTTTGTAATACTTTCTAGATCAGCAATTTATGATAAATGATCTAAGACATCTCAAGTTCTTTCTTGGCCTTGAGGTTTCACGATCCAAGACAGGAATCGTTCTCAACCAGAGAAAATATACCATGGAACTCCTTGTTGACAGTGGTATACTTACAACCAAACCTTCACTAACACCTGTGGATCCATCCACCAAAGTGAAAAAGGACTATGGAGACCCTTTACCAAATGACTTTTTTCCCCTGCCATGAACACATTATCCTTATGTGGCTTCGTAGATTCTGTTGGAAATCTTAGATTTATGCGGAAGCGGTTTAGGACCTAGTACATTGGTATGCTTACCGAATCATCCTTGTTTCACAATTACCTCTCGGTGCGCAGGTCTCGTGTAGAATCTTCCCTTGTAGGATTCCTCTTCATGAACAGCTCACCTTAGCGCCGCAGCACGAACAACCTCCTTGAAGCTGGACTGTGGCAGATCTTCCAAACTATCTCTCGAGGAGGAAGGGGAAGTGTGTGGGCACTGATTAGATTCTGAGCTTGCCTCTTTCTCACAAAAAAGACCTATTAGGCTGATGACTTAAGAGGTACTATTTATATGGGTTCCAAGAAACCTTAGCTCATTGTGCTCTCTAGGTTCCTTGGGCTCTTCTCATACTAATAACCCATTTGGGCTTTAGTAAAAGAGCAAACCCAACATATTCTGATTAGGCATGTTGCCAGAATACAAGACGTTCAACAAACGGTTAACGCATGTTCCTTGGTTCTAGCTTAGTTTCATGGCATTCCAGGAAACAAAGGACTATTTCTCAGTCATCTTGTGAAGCTAGAATATCAGGCTTTAGCTTCCTTAACATGTGAGGTACAATAGCTCCGATTTCTCCTTCAAAACTTGCTAGTCTCACGTGACAAGCCTTCTTCCATCTTTTGTGACAATCGATATGCCATCTACCTCACTCACAATCCAATGTTTCATGAACACTTCATACACATTGAAATAGAAAGCCACCTCACACACGACACGAGAAAATCCAATAAAGTCTCATCCGTCTTCTGTCGGTTTCTTCATTTGATCAACTTGCTGGCGTCTTTATGAAGCGCCTATCTACTATAGCCTTCGTTTTGAATATTTCTAAGCTTGGTCTATTGGGTATATTCATGCCCCAATTTGCGAGGGGTAATACAACTCGGTAATGAGTTGTTAAACTCAGAAACATGTACAAAAGATATTAATGCAAAATTAGACAAAGAGGAGAACCTCACTCATGTAAATAATGACCGTACTCTTAGTCATGTAATCATGTTTAATAGTTAATTGAGTGGCTTGTCTTATATAGTAATTGGGTAGTTATCTTTTCGATTGTAACATTTGTGTTAGTTATAGGAATCTTTGTATATGAATACACAGCCTTTCATATATTATTTAACATAATCATGTTACACGATGATCTTAACTAATTATTAATGAATAAATTAATGGTGATAATTTTATAACTTCTTATTCTAATATTTTTTTCTCTCTTCCCTTATTAGTATTGATTCACCCTTGTATAAATATAATTTTCTTACATAATATTATAAAAATGATTATACTTATAACCTATTTTCATTTACAACCTCTTACAATAGTATTTTAATCGTTGATTTCCGTCATTCAACAGTTATTATTTTTGTTAATCAAATTCATTCATTAATTATTATTTCACAATAAACAATAATTATTAATTGACAAAAATCAACAATTAAAATATGATTATAAAAAATAATAAATAAAAATAGATTGTAAATATAACACTCTTCTAATATTATTATTTTGAACAACATATAAGACAGAGGATACTCTCTGTATATATATATGGAAGTGGCTGTATATTATAGGTTCAGACTTTCACATTCTATGGTATAAATAAGGAGAAAAATGTTTATCCTTTTAAATGACACAACTTATATTCTTTTACTCTCACGAAGAGGTGGGACCCACACCTTTATATATTTTTGTCTACTTTTTCCTTCTTTATCTATCTCTTTCTCTCACTTAAAATAACACAATACACATTTTTTCCATAAATAAGAAAGGTTTTCCAATGAACAGGTCCGTATCCATCTATAAATCGTTCGTTCAACCTATCAAAACAACACATGGCGTACAACATTCGAGCGATGAGGACACTTTCCCGGGAAAACAGCCAACGGATATTTGAAACCTTGTTCAACATTCACCGAATTTCTGAAACCTCAACCCCAGGGTCCCACCTTGGTTTCCTCGGAATCATCGTAACAACTAGGTTCTTGCATTCACGCTCAGAGCCACCGGCTATTTTCGTGCAGAACCTGCTAAAGTTCCGAAGGGACAAGCCCACCGAGCAAGTGGAGCGAGCTCTTGACCTCTGCGGGTTCGAGCTGAACGATGATCTTGTTCTCGACGTGCTACGAAGACACCGTTCTGATTGGAGACCCGCATTCGTGTTCTTCAACTGGGCCTCTAAATCAAATGGTTATGCACCCAATTCTCACGTTTGCAACGAGATTCTCGATATTCTGGGGAAGATGAAGCGCTTTGAGGAGTTACACCAAGTGCTCGACGAAATGTCAGAGAGAAAGGCACTCATTGACGAAGTGATATTCGGGACTTTGCTTCGTAGGTATGTGGCTGCACATAAAGTGGAGGAAGCAATTGACATGTTCTACAAGAGGAAAGAGTTTGAGTTGGAGCTTGATGCTGAAGCTTTTCGCACCCTCTTGATGTGGCTGTGTAGATACAAGCATGTGGAAGATGCAGAAGCTTTGTTTCAGAGTAAGGTGAGTGAGTTTCGTCCTGATATAAAGACATGGAATGTGATTCTCAATGGTTGGTGTGTTTTGGGGAACGTGCATGAGGCAAAGAGGTTGTGGAAAGACATAGTGGCATCTGAATGCAAGCCAGATCTTTTTACCTATGCAACTTTCATCAAGGCATTGACCAAGAAAGGGAAATTAGGCACTGCATTAAGGTTGTTCCGTGGCATGTGGGATAAGGGTTGTAAACCTGATGTTGTGATATGCAATTGCATCATTGATGCTCTTTGTTTCAAGAAGAGGATTCCTGAGGCGTTGGAGGTTTTCGGGGACATGAATGAGCGAGGTTGTCAACCCAATGTGGCTACTTACAATTCATTGATTAAGCACCTGTGCAAGATACGGCGAATGGAGAAGGTCTATGAACTAGTAGATGATATGGAATGGAGGAATGGGAATTGTTTGCCTAATGCTATTACTTTCAATTACTTGCTCAGGTCCTTGAAGGAGCCAGAGGAAGTTCCCAGTGTTTTGGAGAGGATGGAGAGAAATGGGTGCAGCATGAATGGTGATGTTTACAACTTGGTCTTAAGGTTGTACATGGATTGGGATAACCAAGATGGATTAAGAAAAACATGGGAAGAAATGGAGAGGAAAGGATGGGGACCAGACCAGAGGGCATATACGATCATGATTCATGGGCACTATGAAAAAGGGAGAACAAAGGATGCTATGCGTTATTTCAGGGAGTTGACATCCAAGGGAATGGTGCCAGAGCCCAGGACTGAGAAACTAGTGAATTCCATGAACATTCAGTTAAAGGAGAGATCAATAAAACAAGAAGGAATCCAAGGGGAGACAACTAATGTTTGAGACCTTGGAATAGAGTTAGACAATGTTTCTTTCAACTTTGTAGTTCAGATTGGCAGCTTGTGATTTGTTGGAACTGCCTGTAATCACATTTAGAATATTGTAGATTTGGAATGGTTATATATACACCCTGGAACATTTTATTTTTTTTAATGATCTTTCTGTTAAGGAGGAAGAAAAAAAAAGAAAACATGATAAGCATGAACTAGGGCAGAGACACCGGATTATTATATTAAAATATTTTACAGAGTGATGATAACTGTTTGGTTTTCTTTTTCATTATAGAATTCGTCATGAATCTTGTACAGAAATAGAATCAATGAATCAGTGATGTTATTACAATATGTGCACCAGATAGTCAGAACCTGATTCAGCATATGAGCATAACGTGAAAAACAAAGGCGCTATTTTCTCATTTGATTTCTGTGAACGTAGCATGGCGCTTTAACGTTGGATCATATTTCTTCAGCTCAAGTTTGTCATTCTTCCTGCTTTTCTTCTTGGCATAAAAAAATCCAGAGTCAGTACCAAGAACAAAAATGCTCATTTTGTTATCCAGATCAACAAGAAAGCAGTTGGTGAAGAACAAAATGTGAAAAAACATCGGAACAGCTTCATAGGTCCAACTCAGCAATCCTTATTCACTACCTACTTGGCGAAATGATTCAAATTCCCAATCTATGATAAATTTCCAACCTATTCATAATAAACAATTTTGTCCAGTAGTGATGGAATGTGACTTGTCAAAGAAAGTCTGAGTAATCCTTATGGTAAGCGATTAACTTGACTCACTATTGCCATTTACCAAATTTCTTTTTTTAGAGCACAAGTAGGGTGGGCATCGAGCGGCTTGGTTTGGTTATTGTCAAAAATCAAACCAAACCAAACCAGTTTTAAACGATTTGGATTTTAAATCGGACCACTTTTTTTTATAAAAAAACCGGTTTTTAATTTGTCCAAACCAGTTTAAAACCGGTTTGTGGTTTATAGCCGGTTTTGAATTAAAACCGGTTATCAAGTTCAAAACCGATTTTTTAACAAATTCAAAATCGATTTTTCATGGATTGTGCTATTTTTATAAGTAGTCTATTTTTCTCCTGGTTATAGGTAGTTGACCAACTATTTCTTGCAAGAATCTTCATTGTTTTGGAACTCTTAGGACGAAATGATTCTTATAGAAATGATTCACGTTGTTTTTACGGAAAACATTTTCATCAAAATTTGTGACAAAAAACATATCTGTAAAAAAAATTGACGAAATTTTTTTTTTGTCAAATTTTGTTACGGAATATAAATTTTGTCAAAACATTTCCCTCAAAATATTTCACAAAAAAACATATTCATCGAAATTTTTGACGAAAAAATCAAAATTTTCCACGAAACACATTTCCTTCGAAAACTTTTGACGGAAAAATATCTCATCAAAATTCTTTACGGAATTCAAATTCCGTCGAAAGTTTTCGACGGAAACATTTTCGTTAAACTTTTTGACAAAAATATTTCCGTCGAAATTTTTAACGACACACATTTCCATCGAAAATTTTCGACCAAAAAAATTTCCGTCAAGTTTTTTGATAAAAAACATTTCCATCAAAATTTTCAATGGAACACATTTCTATGAAAAATTTTTGTAAAAATTTTATGACGAACAATATTTGGATAAAATTTTCTGACAAAAATGTTTTTCGTCAAAAAATTTGAGGGAAATGATTGGAGGGAATTTAGATTCCGTAAAGAACTTTGACAAAAAAAATTTCCGTCAGAATTTTTTATAGAAATATTTTTCATAAAAAAAAATTTCTTAAATATTTTCCGTCAAAAATTTGGTCACAATTTTCGCTGTAAATGTGTTTTGTTGGAAATATTTTTCGTCGAAAATTTGGACGAAAATATTTTTCGTAAAAAAATTTGACGAAATTATTTTCTGTCAATTTTTTATATGAAAATGTGTTTTGTCAAAAATTTATACAGAATTATTTTTCGTTGAAAAGTTTGACAGAATTGTTTCTGTCAAAAGTTTCGACGGAATTTAGATTCTATCAAGAATTTTGACTGAAATATTTTGTCCCTCAAAAAATCAGTGATTATGACAAAATCTTGTTAGGTCTCTAGTTTCGACGAAATTTTTTTCGTCTCTATTTTTTACGTAATATGATTTTTGTCAAAATTTTCGACGAAATATTTTTCTTCGATAAATTTCATTAGTTTTTGAGATTTTTCTAATAATGTCATATTTAAAAATGATTCATATTTATGTAATTTTTACATTTTAATGTTAAGGATAAAAGATAATACTTATTTGTTCTTTAATTGTAAAATAGTTTAGTTATGGATAACCATGGATAACCAATTATTTTTATGGTTTGGTAAATAACCAGTTTATAAAATAAAATGCAGTTTCATATGAAACTGGTTTTTAAAAATAACCGATTTTTAAAATGTGGAGATTTGGTTATGGATCGATTTGGTTCTTTTGAATATTTTGACCACAAGTATCACCATTTCAACCTGTTCAATAAAGTAGGTGTGTGGTTGACCAATACTACAACCAGGGAGCATTTCTTCACCTTGTGCATCATGTTTCTTCCTAAGCACATCCAATGCTTCCCAATTCCGAAACCTGCAAACCATTTATTAGAATATCATTAAAAACCATTCCCTGAAAGTGAGTACTGGGAAACAAAAAGTGAGCTTGATTTAAAGCTCTAAGCAATTGTTTAGTTGAATGACACGGCAAATTAAAATGAACTTCCACAAGAATCAAGTATTGTACAATCTATATAAGATCATAAGCATCTGCTGCAATTTAACACACCAAAGTCCATGATTCACAATGTTAAATAAACCTAAAACAAAGTGTTTGCATTATACAAACCAAATATAGACACTTGTAACCAAAATATATATAGGCACTTGCAATAATAACATCATCTATTACTAGGTTAATCCTCGGATGGAACTAGAAGAATTCTGAGTCTTATACATGGGGAAAACCATGGAGCCACATCTGCAGATATTCACCATAGTACCCTTGTGCTTTGAAAATTGAAAGTTAGGCATTTGAATTTAGCACGAGTGATGATAGTCCGTTACTTTATCTTCGATGAAATAAATAAGAGTTATTTTATTCATGTGGAATTTATTTTATACTAGAACTCAATATTTTATTTGGCAGAGACACGTAAATAATACATATTGAAATTGGACTTTTTGACCGTAGTAATTCGTTTTTCAAAAAGTTTGAGCCGATTAAGTTTTTGGTTAAATTTATTATCAGATTAATGTAGAGAGACGTGACACCTGACATGTCACATCTAAATGTGATAGTATGCCTGACACGTTTAGTGTTGACAAAAGACATGACATCTGACATGCCACATCTAAATGTGGTAGTCACACTACCACATTTAGTGTAGCGACAAACATAAATACGATTTCATATGCCACACGACGAAGTCACACTTCACATGTCACATGACGAAGTCACACTAAACGCTTCTGGTAGACTACCATGTTTAGACGTGGCATATCAAGTACCACGTCTCTTATCAAGGACATATTGTTGTGATACGCATCAGGCATACTACCACATTTAAACACGACAAGTCAGGTGCCACGTTTTTCTGCATTAATCGGATAATAAATTTGATTAAGAGCTTAATCTGGTCAAACATTTTAAAAATTAAACTATTACGGTCAAAAACTCTTGAAATTGTTATTTGAGAAATGTTAAACATATAAAATGTTTTTATTTTTATTTTTTTATAGACAATGACTCGTTATATATAAGCAAACTTTCAGTATAACAGAGGTATGAAAATTAGATGCGACGGGGTATTTTATACTATGTAATCTCAGAAATACATCATGTAAAGTACTAAAATTGCTATTTTATTCTCTCTCGTTTTTTTTTATTTTCTCTCTTTTGCAAAATGTCGCTGACGTGTCACATATTCATTGATCCGTCGCAGGTAGTACGGTAGCACTATAGTTTTTTTCGTTATATATATGGTTCACATCCCCCGTACTCGAAAGTGACAGTGTTAAATTAAGAAAAGGGATTAATTTCTCTCATTTTTTGAGAACAAAAGTGACAGTGTCATGTTCTAATAAAATTCACAGACAAATAAGGGTAACAAAAGTAAAATATTAAAAAGGGGTATGACAATTTAAGAATGTCAAATCTATTTTTATCCTGATAATTTTTGGAAAATTTAGGAAACATATACTATTTTTTTATTTAAAAAATAAGGACCAATTACAAAAAAAAAAAAAAAAATGTACAAGATTTCTTATCATGGTTCATTGTCAACAACAAAGACAAGCTTAGAGATATTAGTCATACAGCCTTACCAAAAGGATGAAGGATGAAATGCATCTAAAGCAAGCAGTGGCCCAATCCATAAAGAATAATACGTTGAAGCCCAGTTAAGTTTCTGTTGTCCTCTTTGGGTTCACTTATATGATTTTCTTCTCATGTCAAAGCTCCATTACATTAGGTACATTTCTTTCTTTGTTGTTGGGCTATATGAAGGATCATATCATAGGAGATTTCTGTACCTCTAAAAAATTATGCATTTGAAGTCTGATAAGATGTGTACCCTTAACAATATAGATTAAAAAAATCAGTAGAAAGATTTATATAAATTTGATATAGAAATCTTGTCCCATAATTTTTCATCTCCATTTTAAAGGAAGAACTAAATGTATTTTGAGAGTCGTAACACCCAAAAATGTGGTAACGTTGAAAGACAAAATTGAATTAGGATTTTGGATACCCAGGTATCAATAAATATATGTTGAGTGTAACTTAGGTAAATTATTATGATTGTTTGACCGTACTCTCATTTAAAAATATGAAACGATATAAAAATTTAAAATTTAAAAACATAAAAAGAAAAGATCTTGATAAAAAAAAGTAATAAATAAGGAATTAATTAACAATAGTAGAAGAGATTTTTTTAACAATAAATTTATATGTAAAATAAAAGAAGAGAATATATTGACAATTAAAAATGCAACTTCATTTTATAACAATAGATTAAAATACATGATTAAGAAAGAATAAAATACCCTCTGGGAGAGCCAATGCAGAGGAAGAATTCCCATTCAAATATTTTTGTAGCACATTTTGCGTTCATTAACTTTATATGTTACAATAAAGGGAAATATTACTCTCTTTTCACATAAGATAACTTCTCTCATGTTATCTCAGTTTGATTTTCGCACCTCACCTTTTTTCTTTCTTTTTTTATGCAATGGGGGGACCCACCCATTTTCTCTCTACAACGTAAGATAACTATCTTATATGAAAGGAGAGAAATAAAACCCTACAATAAAAGTACTCGGAGTTTATATGCATACATAAATTAACGACAACACAAACAAGTACCATGTCTTTACAAAACCATATGTGAAATCATATTGATCCATTTCCAATATGCATTCGGTTCGATTCAAGCAGATCGAGGATATTCACCCAGTGGGTGAAATATCAATGTGGGATCAGTACACTTGCAGGTGTTTATGAAGGACACATCGCAAGGGGCAGTATATCATTGTGCATGGAGAATAACAATGTACACAAGGCATGAGATGTGTGCACAATGACTATTAAAAATAATAGAGTGTAAAGTGTATAACTGATAGCTTTAACCCCTATTTATATATGAGTTACTTGGTGGGAGTAGAGTTATGATCCCCTTAGGATTGTTTAGATTAGGGGTGGCAATTATCAACACGACCTGCTGACATGACATAAAAAACTAGTGTTCGGGTCGATCCATTTTCAAATTCGTGTCATGTCGCGTGTTAACCATCCAACCCAAAATTGACCCGTATTTATCATATTTTAGGTTTTTCGTGTCATGTTGTAAACAAGTTATTCGTAACTTATCATGTCGTGTCAACCCACATAATAATTAACACGATTTGGGGATAATAGGTTATTTGTATCGTGTTGTGTCATGTCAGCTCGCATAATAAGCAACACACTATGAGTTTACAGGTTATTTGTTCTGTGTCATGTCAACACGCAAAATAAGCGAGTCATGTTCATGTCGAAAGTTTTGACCCAATTTCAATTTCGCGTTGTGTTCAAGTTGAGTGTATTGTACTGGTGTTGAATACATGTCGTATCATGTCTTGTCGACCCGAATCGCCACCCCTAGTTGTGAGTCTTATCTTCTCTCTCTCTCTCTCTCTCTCTCTCTCTCTCTTTCTCTCCTAGTGATGTGATAAGGTTGTTACCCTTATCTATCTTAGTTGTTTGTTTGTTGTGGGTTGTTAAGTCATAAGCCTATAAATTGGGTCCATAACATATTGCTTATGTGCTTAACAAGGTGATTTTGGAAAATGCATTGTGTCTTAGGTCAATGCATGAAATTGAGAGAATCATAACTTTCTTAGAATTTCATTGATGATATTCATCTAATTGACTAGTTCCCTTTGATTCTTAATTATGATTTGGACAATCACCTCACACTAAGAATCAAAATTTAGACAATGCTTATTGGAGGAGATGAGAAAATCACTAGGATAGTGCTACATAAGCTCCCAAAAATCAAGTGCAATGTCACCAAACCATTGGAGGATTTTTCTTCATAAGATTCAATTACTTGCTGATTAAGGCGGAGTTTTACGTGACAAGATTGATGATGTTCTCAACAAAGTTAATCTACCAAAGGCAATCTGTCATGGATCAGTACATGAGATTGAAAGAATCATGGGTTTCTTGGAACTACTTAATGGTATCCATTTGATTGTAAGGCACCATTCAATTCTCAAATATGATTTTGATAATCAGCTTATTCCAAGAATCAAGTTCCTAATATAGCTTAGTGGAGGGAATGTAAATTGTTGCATAAGCTCCCATTAATCTTGAACTATAGTGTAAAACATGTTGAGGGACATACAGAGCTTATAAGGTCTTTTGCTAGCCTTGATGATAAACAAATATTTAAGATAATACTTTTGTATCCAGCTATCATTACTTGTAGCAAGAGACAAAACTATGTCTTAGAATACAATTTGTCAAGGACTTTGGGTTTGATTCCGCCCATATTTTTAGGATCTTGACTAAAGAACCCTTGTATCTAGGCTAATCATTTCATCACAACATTGTATATAAACTTGTGTTTTTGATTAGGATTTTCTATAAATATAAGAAGAAGGATTCGGCAATGACAATCGGGTCTACTGCTACAACAAGCTGACATAATTTGTAAAAGGTGATCAATCTATTCTTGGATTATTGGTTTTCATGTGAAGAAATTATTGCTATGAATAAAAAGAATCCAGAGATATTGCATTGTAACCATATTTCTTTAGAGAAGAAGATGAAGTACTTGATAGAAGGCATTGGGGAGTTACATGTTTTTCTTGTATTCCTTTGTTACAACCTGGATGACAGAATTAAGCATATTTAAGATGCTAATAAGAGTATAGGGAGGGAACAAATATGTCTTAGCAGACATTTAGATTTTTCAAATGAAAGACTCATAGACAAACAAAAACAGGACTTCAGCATTTTTCTTTAAGCTCACATGATACTTCTAATACTAGGTCACTGTCATCAGAATTTTGGCTATTGTGTGTATTTTATGCACTGCTTCTCTCTACTTCTAATAAATATGTTTACTAATTGAAAAGTTATGTATGTTTTGTTACGTCCCATTGATGAAGATTAGAGAGAAGGATCTGATTTTGGAGACTTCCTAAAAATTTTGCTATATTTTTCTTTGTTTAAGAAAATCTAATATTATATTTTGTAATTTTAGAAAATATGATGTTTATTTTGCATCTGTAAGAAATTATCATAGCTTAACATAAAATAGAGATACCAAATCAAGATGTAATGTTCATAAGTGATTCAAATGAGAGATTCATCAAAAATCAAAAATAAGTTTTTACTATATAGAATATGAATTTAAACAAAGGTGAAATGTTGTATCCTACTTTTGATATATGTAACACCTCGGGTGTACCCAGTATATTATCATACAAATGGTATTAAGTGAAGCATGTTTAATTAAATGAATGTGAAAGGTAAAAAACTATGCTCATAATTTTAAAATGTGTAAAAAAAATGTGAACACACTTTTTCCATTACCTTGTGTATTGCAATCCATTCCAATTTAGCTTATTATTCCTTAATATACTTGTTAAGTATAAGATTCTACTACCTTGGTCCCTTTAGAAATCACATTTCAGCTTGGGAACATGTAGGATTCGTATGCCTTTCGAAAAAGATTCGAATTCCACAAATTTTACACTAGGGATTCGAATCCCAAGCTGGAGGATTCAAATCCCTCCCTTAATTTTTCATTCTAGTAGCTTATTTTCAGCAAATTTTCAGTAGGGATTTGAATCCCTCATTGGAGGATTCGAGTCCCTCTATTATTTTTGAAACAAAGGCTAGACAATAGCCAAATTTCTTTGATTTAGCAGTGGGGATTCGAATCCCCCCCGATTGACATCTTCTTGTTGCACAAGAGTGTAGGGAAACCTTCCCAAATTCATAGGACACCTAATTGACATTGCATTTCAATTATAATATATAAATCTAGCCAACTCAAGGCTCAATACATTGATCCATCCATGGATCATTCCAATTACATAATCATACATTTCATACATATAAAATGAAATGCCAACATAATATATATTACATGATTACATTTGACATCACTTGGCATGTAAGCCTCTTTCAACATAGATGTACATCATGTTCTCAACATAATCTCAAAAGCTTTACATCCAAATACATTTACATATTGGAATACTCAAAACATAGACTTACACACGATCCTCAAATTTACAAAGATACATCAATAGCTCAAAATAATACATTATGTGAAATCTATCAAAATAAATAGCATACAAGCTATCAGTCCCTAGCTGGCCTTCCTGCTAAGGGATGGTCCAACTCCTCCAATATCAGGACCTGTACATGAAATATAATCCCTACACGGTAAGATACACATCTCAGTAAACTAGGGATCCTTGAAGAATTCCTCCGCCCCTAAGTTCACTTCAATGTAAAAGAAATAAATACAGACAATACATCATGCATATAAAGATGCAATGTACATCTATATCAATCAAGACATCCCTCTGGTCAATACGCCATCATTGGAACGCTTATGCAACAAACAATTTTACTGGCCTCAAGTATGAATTATACAAGGAATTTTCCATCTTGCAACATATTGGGTATATGGAATTGTCCATCTTATACCAAACATAAGGAATTGTCCAACTTATGTCTCACAAAAGAAATTGTTCGTCTTGTGTTTCACATATAGCATACACATACATGTATCAATGCATTAATCCAAATCAAGTGCATTTACAAACACCATATCAAACCATAACTCCTTTAGAGTTTGGTGAAACGAATTAGGGATTAACCCTAAGGATCGAAAGCTTACCTCTAGAAGCTCCTTATCCAATTGCTTGCTTCAAGAACAAGTAACTCCACACACACTTGAAATTACTTAAAATATCAATACTCACCAGCTTGCTACAACCAACACCTAATTCAAGGTGAAGAATACCATCAATTAACATTACAAAAACACATAGCAAACTAGTGAACAAACATCATTAATACTACACTTGATGACTTACCAATTCTTGACTTATTCAAGATTCAATGCCAAGATCCATTGGCTCTTCCAATGCTTGTTTGCTCACCAATTTTTCACTTGATTCAATCCTATAATTCAAATGAATATAAGCACCATCAATAACCTGTGACACATTACTTGGAACACAAGTAATCCAACACTTTAACATGTAATTTTTCAAAAATGCTTCAGGTAGTCCTATTGGTTATACCATTCATTTAGCCTCCTCATCATTCTTTCCAACTAAGACCAAGTCTAAATCAAACTCAAACACCATCATCCATTCAACATTCTTCAATGACAACCCAAAAATCAATCATTATGAAACTTAAAAGAAAAGAGGATTTCTTATCTCAAAATCCTTCACTAGTATTCTAGGAGTAAATTCCCACACTTAAATGGAATCAAACAACTCTCCAATGCTCAAACCACCAAGAAAAGCGCCACTTTCAAGAGGAGTTTTCTCCAAGCATAATGTTTTTTAATGGTAGTTTTTTAGTAGGTTATGCTCACAAGGATTCTACACAACATTTCTTTCTAGCCACTTTTGATTAGGTTTATTATAATATTACACGTACAATACGAAAATTAGCACTTATAGGCACAAATGAACATTTCTTATATGAACCATCGTCATCAATTGAAGAAGTGTCATAATCCATATGAAGTTGGCACCATATAAAATTTGATTTCTAAAAAAATCAAATCAATTAAAAATTAAGACAAGATTAAGAGATTTGTGGCGCCAATCACACTCCAAAACAATTCATCAAGAGGTTTCAAAATCATTTTAATGATTTGCTTCAAACCTAATTTAAAAAAAAAACAATATCTTGATTAAGCATAAGATATCATGAATTTGAGATATTAGATTCTACTTGTAAGATCTTAAAGATGTGATCTTATAATAATCTACCTTTTCATAGCATCTGATGCTCACCGGCAAGTATACCGATCGCACAAGTAATATAATGATAAGTAAAGTTTGTCTCCACAGGGATTGTGATCGTATATCAATTAATAGTCCTTTCAAGAATGGAGGAGTTCAAAGAGTTTGTGACAAATATTGTCGATTTGTGTAAAATGAGAACTGAAAATAAAGACTTGTTTTTGAATTTTGGTTATGAGAAAACAACAGAGATGGATTTTTGTAAGAATAATAAAAGGCATTGCAGCTAAGGTACACGCACCATATGATCCACACTTTAAACTTTGGATTGATTGACAACGTTCATTCAATTTAATAACTCAGACAAATTATCATCTTAAATAATTAGTTAAATCTCATCCCTTGGCAATCTAACCCTTTAATTCAATTGGAATCCTAATCCCTTAGCAACACTGCATGAAATTAAGCATTAATCACAATAAATCAAACGACTGCAACTCACACAAGTCTATCCCTAGAGCATGCATAAATTGTTACCTTACCCCTTTTCAGAATCAAAAACCTTAATATTCCTATTGCGAGCCCTAATTCCCAAATTATTATCTCCTATTAGGTTGATCAAGTCTAACAGAAATAATATCAATACGCACAGGGTAAAAATAAAATATATTAAAATAAACGAGCGAAAATAATCAATCCAGCGTGAAAAGGTTCACATAGGGTTTGTGACCCTAACTACAATAAAAGAAATTAGCCAGCTATAGACATGGCTGACATAAAATTATAAAAGATAAAGATGAAAGAATGTAATTATAATGAGAAACTAAGTACAATCCTCTGCTCTTCTCCTCCTTCACAAATCCTAGTTCTGCTCCGTCGTCAAAAGTCTCCCTCCAAGAACCCTCGCAGCGTCCTTTTAAGTTCAAAATTGCCTCCACGCTGAAGTCCGCGCGGGTAGCGCCATTCTGACGGGGTCTAGCGCCACTTTTTTGCACTGGGTAGATTTCTCGCGCGGGTAGCGCCATTCTGGCGCGGGTCTCGCGCCAAATCCCTGGTCTCTGTATTTTTCCGGCACTGCAACAACGCCAAAGTGGCGTGGGTAGCGCCACTTTCATTTTTCAATTTTTCTCAATTTTCCTATTTCTTCTTGCTTTAACCTGCAAAAGTGATATAAAAGATGAAAAATAAACTGTGATAGGAAAACTAACTAATAAAAGTAATTAATATACAGAAAATGCTCTTTTATGACTGATTTCTTATTATTTTTGGCTCGGAAAACATCACATGCCAGAGGCACATCAAATCATTCCCAGATTTAAACGTTGCTGTCCCCAGCAATGTACAAGACTCAATCCAGGAAATAAACAATCATTCCAGCATAACAATACATAGACACTCTCAGACACAATATATTAAGCATGACTGATCCAACATCACAAAATTCCAAAAATATCATCAGCTTCATAAAGATGCAAGTCTACATTGATTTACCCCTTACAAAGATAAATAATATTCACTTAACACTCAGTGTTAAGGGTATCATGAGCACTCGATCCAACACCGCTATAACACTACCATAAGGTTGATCATATTCTCAAAATTCTTTAAAATGAAGAATCAAACACATGCACCAATTGATCAAAAGGACTTCACAGGTTGTATCTTGGCTGGGTTAAACAGGTAGGAATATATGGATAGTAGCTCAAAACAACAATGAGATTGAAAAACTAATACTCTTACAATTTAGCACATTCAATTCAATGGTCTTGCTCCACTAACATTTCCACAGAATTTCGAGAATTAATTCCTTTCAGCCACCTTTTATGCATAAATAATAATAATAATTTTTTTTTGCACAACCCCTTATCACTTAACCTTTGTGGAGCTTACCTCAATTTCTTTATTTATTTTCAACACATCAGTAATTCAATCTCAAACAGGGTAAGTCACATGGATATAAGCTAAGTCATCAATCAGGCTAAGAGGTCATTTATCAACAAAATATGCTCAAGCTCAAGGGGCTAGCAATGGAAATTTGTCATACAGGTGAGCTATTTTGGCCATAGGCTAACAAGAACAAAATGCCTTAATCATCTCAACCAATGCATGCATCACAGAGAAACAAATCAAGTTCTAGAGTGTTACAACAGTGGGGTCTCTCAACAAAAAATTTCAGTGTTTAAGCTCAAACCTCACAAGCTGTGGTATCAACATAGACTCATAAAAATTAACCTCAGACATTATTAGAATTTCACAACATCAATTCAGACAAACGAGCAATCATGTAATCCAATTATACCTATGCAATGTTATACCAGAATGTCACACAAACATGCTTCCTAAGATTCAATCCAGCAAGTTAACTAGGTAAGCACATTTAAACCTAAGAATTGCTTCATAAATGTATTTCCAATTTTATTTTATTTTTAAATAAAATATAAGAGCAACACAAACTAACAATTAACTAAAAATAAAATGTAAAGAGTTTAGAATATCTCCCCTGATAGAAAAGATTGCAGTTCCAGAGTGCTTCCCAATGCCTACCATTCCCAGATTTAAAGAATTGTTGTCCCCAGCAATAATTAAACCCAAAGATTAGCAAAATATCTGCACCATGGAACAAACAACAGTATATAGAATAAACTATAATCCGCACAATAAAAATATCAGAATGTATGGGACATAAACAAACTCACATCATCTAAATGACCCTAACATCAATCCTATGGTCATAATAAAACAGCAAAAGCTCTAAAAAGATAAACTAAAATAAAGCAATTAAAACAATCTCCAGCAGTAAGGAGATATAATCAATCCTCCATGTCATCTCCCTCAGCAGCATGGGATGACTTAGCAAATGGAAGAACTGATGGCACTGGATGCATCGGTGCATAAGCAAACTGAAAATCATCAAAAGACGCAGAAGCAGATGTCTTAGCCCTTTTTGGTACCGCCAATTTTTTTCTTAGACTTTCCAGCTTGTGAACCCTGAAAACCAGAAAAATTTCCCAATGCACAGAATATGACAATAGGGCAATTAGATAACAAGTAATCAAGCCGGAAGTATATAGCAAACCACCATTCCCAGATTTGTTTCAAACTTTATCTCAAAAATAAAACATAACAAAGCAACAGTTGGAATCACATTCAGAAAACAATATGTCAATGCATCTTAACATACAACTCAACATTTTAATCCAGATATTGAACATGTATTTTTTTTTTTAAGAATAACATAAACTCTACATTGAGTTGCCTCCCAATGAGCGCTTGTTTAACGTCACGAACCTGACGTTTACCTCTTTCAAGTGGTGTTTCCTCTGAGAGACAGAGTCTTAGTGTCTCTCTCACAGGTCCTCCTTTTGGCGGCATTCAACCTCCGGTGATCCACACACATCCTCCAACCAGTAATAATTCTGGTCAGAATTAGTTCATTTTTTTCGTTGTGGACCACAGTGACGCCTCCCTTCTTCGGAACAGTCTTCACTGGACTTACCCAACCAGTATCTGAAATCGGGTAAATTATACCAGCATCAGGAAGCTTCACCACTTCCTTTCTCATTACCTTCTTCATTGTAGGATGATGCCTCCCTTGAGGTTTCCTCACATTTTTGTCATCATCCTTATTAAGAATTTTGTGTGTACGGGAAGAAGGATCTTTATCTTTCAAATCAGAAATAGACCACCCTATGGCAGTCCCATGTTCCTTCAATACTTCAATCACCGCCTCCTCATTACCCAAGAAGGTATATTGAAGAGTTTCAGGAAGCTCCTTCAACTCTATTTTTGGGGCACCATCTTCTTTCCCCACTTGCTCTAAAACATCAAGTTTAAAACAGTCGCCTTTGTCAGAAGATTGTTTCATAGAGTCAAAGACGTTGATGGTAATTGTCTCATCATTCATCCTTAACTCAAGCTTTCCATTTTCAACATCAATCATGGCCCGAGCAGTGGCCAAGAAAGATCTACCCAGCAAAAGAGGCATCTCAGTTCCCCCTTCCATGTCCAATACTACAAAATCTGCCGGAAAGATGAACTTGTCCACTTTCACAAGAACATCTTCAATTATACCACTAGGTTTCCTTAAAGATTTGTCAGCGAGTTGCAAGGAAACCATAGTAGGTTTAAGCTCAGATATCCCCAATGATTTATACACGGATAAGGGCATCAGATTTATACTTGCCCCAAGATCACACAAGGCTTTGCCGACATTAGTATTACCAATAGCAATTGGAATGTTGAAGCTCCCTGGATCATGACGCTTAGGCGAGAACTTCTTTGTAATAATAGCACTACACTCCTCAGTGAGTGTCACCGTTTGGCATTCTTGCAACTTGTGTTTTCTTGACAAAAGGTCCTTCATAAACTTGGCATAATTGGGCATATTAGTCAAGGCTTCAGCAAATGGAATATTAATGTGAAGCTTTCTGAATATATCCAGGAACCTTTCATAATGTTGTTTCTGGGCATCTTTCTTGAATCTTTCCGGATAAGGTGCCATGGCTCTCACATATTCAGGACTCCACTCAAATTTCTCTTTTGCTTTTTCTTTTTCAGCTGGCTTCACCATTTCAGCAGGTTTCTTAATTTCTTTTTTAGGTTTTCCTGCAGGATCCAGCTTCTCTTCAACCTCCAGAGATGGCAGTACTTTACCACTTCTGGTTGTGATGACCATACAATCTTCCCTCGGATTAGTAACTGTGTTACTAGGGAAGGTACCTGGAGTTCTATCAGCAATTTGCTTAACCAGTTGGCCAATCTGATTCTCCAAATTTCTGATAGAAGCATTCATATTTTTGGTATTGGCCCTAGTCTCTTCCATGAAAGCATTTGTGTTTTTGGTATTGGCTCTAGTCTCCTCCATGAAAGCATTAGAATGTTGAGCCATTTGTCCAATTAACTTTTCCAAATCAGAAGGTTCCTTTTGTGGAATAGGAGGAGGTTGCAGAAAGTTGTTGGAACTATAGTCAAGACCACCTCCTTGATCTCTCCTCTGAAAATTACTTCCAGAAGGAAAATTCTGATTTCTTGAAAAAATTTGTTGGGGCTTCTGTTCATACCAAACCCCATTTACTTGCAACTGCTGTGGATTATCACCCATTAGAGTAAGGCACTCATTAGACTCGTGAGCCTCTCTACAGTATTCACACACCACAGAAGTTGATTGAACCTTGGACACTTGCAGTTTATCAAACTTTTCATTCAGACTATTAAGCTTCTTGGACAACAGCTTTTGTTCAACAAGCATAACATCATTGCTCTCCAACTTTATCACTCCTTTTCTTGCTTGAACTGGGAAGCTCTCATTCTCATTTCTCGCCAGTTTCTTTATCAAGTCCAGAGCTTGCTCAGATGTACTCTGCCGATAGAACCTCCAGCTGCACTATTAATCACCAACCTTGTTTCAGGAGAGATGCCATTAAAGAAGATCGCCACCTTTCTATCATCGCCTCCCTCATGGTGCAGACACTTTCTGATAAGTTCTTCGAATCTATTCCAGGTTGCACACAATGATTCTCCTTCAAGTTGGCGGAAGTTGGTGATCTCATTCACCAGCTGGTTGTACTTCTCCATAGAAAAGAACTCGGCAAAGAACTTTGTTGACAAGTCTTCCCATGTCATGATACTATTAGCTGGCTGCCTTTCTATCCAATTGAGAGCCCTTCCCTTAACAGCAAAAGGGAATAATCGAAGCCTGATAGCATCGGCAGACACTGCATTGTGCTTTAGTATCACAGATCATCAGAAATCGATCTATGAACTCATGAGGATCTTCATCCTCAGCACCAGAAAACTGAGCCCTCTCCACCAAAGTAATTAAAGATGGCTTCAGCTCAAAATTATTTACCTCCATCGTCGGCCTGAGTATACTTGAATTTGGCCTATTGAACACCGGAGTCAGAATGGTATCCAACAATCTTGGAGGTGGGTTATTTGCATTGTGGCCTCTGTCACCAGCATTGTTGTTTTCTGCCATCTCTTGAATTGGTTGTACAAGTACGTTCTTGAATTCTTCCCAAATTATCTGCTTGACAACTTTCCTCAGTCTCCTCTCAGTCCTAGAAATTTCAGGATCAATCACAAAGTCTGTAGGAGCAAGTCTACCTGGCATAAACTCAGAAAAAATGGTTAGTAGCACCTGCAAAACACAGAACAAGATAGAACAAAAATAAAAATAAAAATAAAAATCCAATCTCAAAGATCAATGGTTATTTATAATATTGGAATTAACAATCCTTGGCAACGGCGCCAAAAACTTGATGCTCTCCGACAAGTATACCGATCGCACAAGTAATATAGAAAGTGAGTAGAGTATCGTCTCCACAAGGATTGTAAACCAAGTACTACAATAACCAGTCCCCTTAAGTTGGAAAACTCGGTTTGTTGTTTGGAAAAATTGTGAATTTATTTTGAGTAACAATAAGAAATAAAAGTAAAGACTTGTTTTTGAATTTTTATTTAAGAGAAATAAAACAATAACAATGAGAATTGATTTTAAAAATATGAGAAAAGCATTGTAGCTAGAGCGCACTCACCTTATGATCTCCACTTCTTACTTTGGATTGATTCACAATACTTATTCATATAATTACTCGGATAAATTATTATCTAAGAATATTTATTAGTTAACCCTTAATTCCTTGCAAGGTTAACCCTTTAATCCCCAATTGGAACCGCAATTCCTTACAATGTTCCTCATGGTATTAAGCAATGAACGCAATAATTTAAGCATCCGCAATTAAATACACATATATTCCTAGCATGCATACCAATTGTTATCCTACCCCCTTTCAAGATCACAACCCCAATATTCCTATCTAGGGTTCTAACCCTCAAACTATTCTCAACTATCAGATTGATCAGTTCTAATAAAGGAAATAGAAAATACGCACAGGGTAGAGACAAAGATAATTATATAAATGAGTAAAACTAAATCAATCCATCGTAACAAGGGTTCACATAGGGCTCGTGACCCTAATTACAATAAAAGAAAACTAGCCAAGCATAATCATGGCTAAAAATTCAATATTCGATAAAAGCATAAAATTAAAGAGAAGAGGAAGAAGAGAAACTTGATCTTCAGATTCCTCTTGGAGCACCACCGTCGTCTCCCTCAGTAGAATAGGTCTGAATCCCTAATTTTGTCATGAGGATCCTATTTATAATCCTCTTTTCCTTCTTCTAAAAATACCCCCAGAATAGCACGATATAATTTCCCGCAAACCGGCGCCAATTGGCGCCGGTGTGGCGCTACTTCGCGCTGCGCTTCTGTCTCAAACTAAAAGTCTGAAAGCTTTCTTCGTAACATGGCGCAGGATGGCATCAAGGGTGGCGCCACTTTCTTCATGTTTTTGGGCGCTACATGGCGTCATGATGCTTGGACTTTGGGCGCCCTTTGGCGCCATGATTTCTTCTTGGTTGGGCGCCTGCTGGCGCCATGATTTTGGTGATGAATGTGGCGCAAGTTGGCGCCATTTTGGTGCCACTGAGCGCCACTCAAAAACCTCCGCTGCAAAGTTCGCAATCCGGGGCCAGTTGGCGCCGGTGTGGCTCCAGTCTGCGCCATTCTGCTGGCATTTGTACTGTGATACATCCGTGTGGAGTTGCATTAAGAGTACTTTTATAATTTGTAATTTTCACTCCTCTTTTTCCTGTAAAAACACAACCAAAAGGTGAATATTATTGACATAGAAAGAATCAATATAAATAGCAAATATTTATTTAAATTGCTCTCTTATGACTCAATTCTTATCAATTTTAACAAAGAAAAATCACACTTGGCAGAGGCACATCACTGACTGCCTTTCTATTCATCTGAGAGCCCTTCCCTTAACAGCAAAAGGGAATAATCGAAGCCTGATAGCATCGGCAGACACTCCATTGTGCTTAGTAGTATCACAGATCAGCATAAATCGATTTATGAACTCATAAAGGTCTTCATCCTCAGCACCAGAAAACTGAGCCCTCTCCACCAAAGTAATTAAAGATGGCTTCAGCTCAAAATTATTTGCCTCCACCGTCGGCCTGAGTATACTTGAATTTGGCCTATTGAACACCGAAGTCAGAATGGTATCCAACAATCTTGGAGGTGGGTTATTTGCATTGTGGCCTCTGCCACCAACATTGTTGTTTTCTGCCATCTCTTGAATTGGTTGTACAGGTACGTTCTTGAATTCTTCCCAAATTATCTGCTTGACAACTTTCCTCAGTCTCCTCTCAGTCCTTGAAATTTCAGGATCAATCACAAATTCTGTAGGAGCAAGTCTACCTTGCATAAACTCAGAAAAAAATGGTTAGTAGCACCTGCAAAACACAGAAGAGGGTAGAACAAAAATAAAAATAAAAATAAAAATCCAATCTCTAAGATCAACAGTTATTTATAATATTGGAATTAACAATCCCCGGCAACGGCGCCAAATACTTGATTCTCATCGGCAAGTATACCGATCGCACAAGTAATATAATGATAAGTAAAGTTCGTCTCCACAGGGATTGTGATCGTATATCAATTAATAGTCCTTTCAAGAATGGAGGAGTTCAAAGAGTTTGTGACAAATATTGTCGATTTGTGTAAAATGAGAACTGAAAATAAAGACTTGTTTTTGAATTTTGGTTATGAGAAAACAACAGAGATGGATTTTTGTAAGAATAATAAAAGGCATTGCAGCTAAGGTACACGCACCATATGATCCACACTTTAAACTTTGGATTGATTGACAACGTTAGCATGTTTGCAACTGTGAATAAGTCAAAGCCTTTTAACTTACTCAGTTTACTATAAACACATTCATATAAGCACAAGTCACATTCCTCTTTAAGATTCTCTGGTACAAATTTTTTTCTCTATCCTTTGAGCTAAATTGATTATATAACATGCTCGAAATCCAAGATTACAGTGCTTTTGTAGATCATTTTCATCAAAGTTAGCAAGTTCCTTGGAGTTAGGAAAGTTCCCTATTCCATGATCTTTGCATTAAGTTAACTTTAATCATTTGTCATTAGATTTTGTACTTTTTGCCTTTTTTGTCCTCGTTTTCTTTTAGTTGTACGTTGCTTTCCTCCATTTAATTGACACTACTAGAAATCATCGATTCAGCGACGAAAGAAATCCGTCGCTCACACTGCCAAATCCGTTGCATATGGACTATGCGACGGACTTTACGTCGAATAATTGGTTGTTGCAAAAACCCTCATTGCAAGCGAAATTTGCAACGGATATTATCCGACATAATGTTGTTTAAATCCCACGCAAGATGGAGGCCTGTGTACAGTGTTCTTCTGTTACAATCTACGATGAATATGCCATCGCAAAAGTCAACGTAAATCTGCAACTAAAGTATTGGATAAGTCCCTCGCAAAACTGTGACATGATAATTTAATTTTCCGACGCTAATTATGCGACAGATTATGAAGGCATAAATCGTGGCAAAAATTGCGTTGTAATCCGTGACGTAAATCCGTCATGAATTGCAATGGAATAATATATTCCCTCGTAGTCTGGCCGCAACATTTGCATCAAAAAATGGAAAAAATCTATCGCAAAGTAAGGATTAAAAAATACAATTAAACTTATTATTCTTCCTGAACAGAGAACGACTCAAATAAAGAAAATACAGTTTACTAAATAAACAATAGTGACAGTTATAATTTCTAAACAAAACAAAATCCAATGAACAATATATCTCAACAAGAAGAAATATTACAAACAATATTCTCAACAAGATGAAATACAAATAACAATGTTGCCAACAAAACAAAATATAAAGCAATGTTGCCAACAAAATGGACAAAAAAGGACCAAAAACATAAATAATGTCTATATAATAGCAGCCTGATCATCCTCATCATGACCACGTAAAGGAGGCCCATTATCGCTGTTCTTGTCCTATTTTTCTTTCATAAGGGCTTGGAGTTATTCCTGCATTTGCTTTATCATCGTCGTTTGCTGATTCACTAATTGTGTCATAGTATCCAGCTGTAGTGTCATAGCATTCAGTTGCTGCTCCAATGGGGTTTTGATCACCAACACACAAACAATCCTGGAAATTGAACGAAGGTAATAAAAATTAAACAAACTGAAATGCAAAATGCAAAAGGGGCATCGAAAAATGGGTTTTATGTTTTGGTGGGATTTATGGGGAATTGAACAAGCAGAGGGGGATTTCCTAGGGTGATTTGAGGGGAATCAAAAATAGAAAGGGGAATAAAAAATGCAAAGGGGGATTACACTTATAGTGATCGACAGTGACCAGGTCTGACAGACAATGAGCAGCGACCAAACACGCGTTAGAGAGAAAGAAGGTCCGACAGTGACAGAACACGCCTGAGAGAATGGAGCAGAGACGACGACCGACGATAGCAATAGATGCAGCTCCGATGGCAGCAATGTACCCGTGAGAGAAAGGGGGTAGAGAGAGACACCTCTGAAGATGGGTTTGCTCCGACGATGGTGGACCGTTGATGGTACAGCTTCGACGATGGTAGACCGGTGAGAGAGTCTAGTGTTTAAGAGAAAGATGAGATAGGGAGAAATGTACTAAGTTTCACACTGCGACGAAAAATTACACAAAATCGTCACAAATTTCGAAGTAAATTGCGACGGGAGTATAGACTCCTCGCAAATGTATCATTAATTCCCACTAATGTTTCCAACCAGTTCATTGACTGTCGTGTCATTCTGTTGTCCCTCGCAAAATTCGTCACAAATTACAATGAAAGGAACAACCGACGCAATATGTGGCACTATTTCCAAAATTTGAATTTTTGGGAACTGCTACGGTTCCTCGCAGAATTCGTCATAACTTATGACGAATATAATATCCGTCGCAAATTGTAGGTGAACATTTTCCCACCAATTTCAGTTTGCGAGGGAATTCATTTTTTCAAAGGCAATTTCATATTTTCGTCACAAAATCTGACGCAGTTAGCGACAAAAATTCATATCCGTTGCAAATATTTAACATACATTAATGATTATCATTTAACTATATTCCAAATTTGAAGATTATGATGTTGATAATGAAGTTGTTAATTATAAAACCCATCATGAAAAATTTATATTAAGCATGGACTTATAAGGGGCATTATTATATGGCAATTATACATCGAGTTGTATTTGTGGATCACTTATATGATATAGTGTAACATCCCGGGAGCGACAAGGGCAAGGAGTGATCGTTGGTGCAAAAAGAGTAAGGCACGTGGGTTAGGCTGTATTGTGACTCAAAAATCATAGTCGCTGGAGTCCACACCTGTTAAGGTAGGAGGACTGTGACTGTAAGGCACAGACAAGGAGCGGATCTTGTCAGGCTTCCAAATACATGAATAATTCGAATCAACACCGAATAAAGGGAAACAGAGGCTCCATAACTATAGCACTGTACAATTGGGGATAACTTAGTACTACCTGTACTAATAAGATGCATCTACCTTTTGGTAGCTCATAACTGGGGAACTCCATAGTTAAGCATGCTGACATGAAGCAATTATGGGATAGGTGACATCTAGGAAATTTCTCACGAAGTGTGTGAGTGAGGATAAAGCACGTTGAAAACTCTTCTGTTGGTTTATGGGGACACTCATTCATCCTGCAAGTGGCTAGATGTTACATTACCGATCGACATTCTCACTTTGTGTATACTAAAATTCATTTAATTATATTTGACATTTGATATGGAAAGTGTATTCGTCATAAAATACCACAAACTCTTCTGTTGGTTTGTGGGGACACTCATTCATCCTACAAGTGGCTATTGATAGTTAAGCGTGCTTAACTTGGAACAATTTTGGGATGTGTGATCTCATCAGAAGTTTGTTAAGAAGTGTGTAACTCAGGACAAAAAAAACTAAAAGGTCCTCTATTGGATTGTGGGGACAGTCATTGATCCTCCAAGTGACCTAGCATCACAAATTGCATTGTTTGTACCTTTAGTTGCCAGATTCAGAATTCAAAGGGGTATTAAGGCATACGTGTAGGAGACTAGGAATAGTTACAAAGATTGCAACACACTAACTTTTTCAGAAAGTGAAAAATAAATACTACTAAGAGGAAACAATCTTTAAATTACATTACAATCAATATATAAAAAATTGCATAAAGTAACACAATTACAATTTATTTTACTTTTTGCAACAAAATTTTTTCCCACATAATTTGCGATGGATTTATATCTTACACCGTCTCAAACACCGATGCAATTTTACGCCGAAGCAATTTTCGTTGCATTGTGTGACAGATTAATGAAATGCATCCGTCGCAGGTTTCCATACCAAATTTTGCGACGTAACTTCCTGTCGCAATGTTTGTCCTCGCTATCTCCATCGCAAAAGTCCAAAATTTACGTCGAATTTATTTTACGTTGCAATTTGCGATGGTTTTCTATTCGGATCTGCAACAGAATCTGCGAAGGGTTGTTTGTGATGGAATTTCAGTCTAATTTTCATCACATTTTTTTTCCCGTCGTAAATTTTGTTGCAAATTGAAATGGAAGTTTTTCCCTTGCAAATTCTGTTGCCCTTGTTGACTTTTGTTAGTATTGTGAGGCATGCTATTTGGTTATTTTTGAAGCTCATATAAAGATTTAGTCATATTTAGGGTCTTGCCCCATATATTAACCATAAACATATTGTAAAAGTCTATCAGTATCAACTAACGAATCATACAAGGGCAAACTCATTATAGGTGAAGGTCGCTTGTATGTAGCCTTTTCTTACATTTTTGCAAAGAAGTTATTTTACATACTCGAATATGTGATATTTCGGTCACAAGGAACAACCTCTCTACTATTCCAAGGCTTGCCTTCTTTCATATAAACATGAGAATATGTACATTAGAATTGAACTTGCTTTTGATGTTTTGATATAGTGACAATTATCTACCGAAAGATCTGACTCAGAGAAATTATGCAGATAATAACTTCCTCAATTTTACTATTGCTAATAACTTTTTAATAGTAACTGATAACTTACCAATTTTATAATGACTTAAACATAAGGCAATTCCACCTTTATAGAAGGTAATTGAGCAAAGCAATAGTTTGTAATGATTGTATTCATCTCATAATCATCTATTATATAGACAGTTATGGATGGTACATAGTATGAGCCATTGCTAATAGAAAGATAAGATAAAGAAAGATAAGATACATAAACAACCAAGGTATTGGAAGATGAGAAACGTAATAACTAGACTACTAGAATACAATATAATAACCAACAACAACAAACTAATCAGAAAGGATGAGAGTGTAATTCATCCTTACCTTAACAACCTTCAACATTTTAACATATTTCATACATAAAAAGCAAGTGGATTCATGTTGTTAACTATAACTTACTTGCAGTTTCAAAGAAGTATGCAGTTGACAACATCTCAAAAGTTGAAGGAGAACAGAAAATTCTATGAAATCCCCCTTTCTTCGCTCCTAGATAAGTTCTTGGAACTTTTTCACTTCTTTTTCTTCTTTGTCACTTATCCTTAGCATTCGTGCCACTTGTCTTTGGTAAATCGAAATTCTCACAAAAAAAACATCATATACCTATGTGAACAAGTACTTAAAGACATAATAGCTAGCAAAACGAACTTGCAAATTCTCATATTAGTTTATGTTTATGATAGAAATCTAAGGGAAATTACACTGGAGTTGGAACAAAAACCAATATATTGCAATATAACCCTAATATTAGTGTAGTATCATAGAAAGTAAATTGGAACTTACAAAGAAATGACTCAAACAAACAAAACTAAGAACGTATAGGTGGGAATAAAGTTGAAATGACTTTAAAAGACTAAAAAATAAAGGTGGGGAATAAATATAAATTTTGCTTTGGAAACAAAAGATCAAAATCATATCATAACCTTAAATTTAGAAATATGTTAAATATAAATGGTCAATGTTAAAAGAGCTAAAGAATAGAGTCATGTACTAATGTTGATAACAAATCTTCGAAGGAGGAGGTTTTGAAGTCATGGACATAGATATGGAGATTGTCATCCCCAGTAGGATGAGAGATAGTGACAATAACATTAGTACATTGGTCTACAAGTCTTAGGCTTTGTTTGGGATTTTGGAGGGGAATGGAAGGAAAGGGATCCAAGCGGGAGGGAGGGGAAGGAAGGGAAGGAAATTGAAGGGTATTCCCTTTCCTTGTTTGGGAGTTCAAAAAATGGTAATGCAGGAAAATAGAGGGTTAATAAAATATTTTTACCATTTTATCCCATTTTTAAAAAATATATAATTATTATATTTTACAAATTAAATTAAATTTAAAATTTTTAACAAAATAATTTATGTACTTTTCACAATACTAAAAAAGATCATATTTTCGATGAAATTTTTACGTTGCAAACGATGAAAATTTCGTCACAATTTTTTTTTTCGTTAGAATATTGTTCGTCGAAAAGCGACGAAATTTTTTCTCCGATAAAAATTTTCACAAAAATAATTTTTCTATCAAAATTTTCGACGAAAATTAGTTTTCGTCAAAAGTTTTGACGAAAATGATTTTCTCCATCAAATGTTTTAAAGGAAAAAAGAATTCCTTTAGAAATTTTGACAGAATATCTTTCGGTCAAAATTTCGATGGAAATGTGTTCTGACAAAAATTTCAACAGAAATTGGTTTGTCAAAATTTTTGAGGAAAATGTTTCATTTGAAACTTTCGACGAAATTTAGTTTCTGTAAAGAATTTTGAAAATATTTTTTCCGTCAACATTTTTTATCGAAATATTTTTCGTCAAAATTTTTTACGGAAATATTTTCTGTCAAATTTTTTTTGAGAGAAATGTTTTCTGTAAATTTTTTTGATGGAAATGCGATTCGCGAAATATTTTGACAGAAATTCTTTTTTCAAAAAGTTTAACGAAAATATTTTTGTCAAAATCTTTCGACAAAATTTAAATTCTTTAAAGAATTTTGATGAAATTTTTTTCCGTTAAAAATTTGCGATCGAAATGAGTTTTGTTGAAAATTTTGGTGGAAATATTTTTCGTCAAAAATTTCGATGAATATGTTTTTTTTGTGAAATATTTTGACAAAATTTAGATTCCTTAAAGAATTTTGACAAAAAAAAGTTTCCTTCAAATTTTTTTACAAAAATGCTTTTAGTCACAATTTTGAAGGAAATATTTTTCGTCGAATATTTTTGCGGAAAATTTTGACGTAATTATTTTACGTCAAAAATCTTCAGTGGAAATGTGTTTCGTCAAAATTTTGGACGAAAATATATTCGTTGAAAGTTTTGACAAAATTTAAATTCTATCAATAATTTTGACTAATTTTTTTTCGTGAAAAATTTATGTCACTAATTATGGCAAAATATGGTTCCGTCTCTAATTTTGTCTTTAGTTTTAACGAAAGTTTTTTGATGTATATGATTTTCATCAAAAATTTCATCACTATTTTTGAGGAAATATTTTTCGTGGATAAATTCTGTCGGTATTTGAGACTTTTCTAATAATGTCACATTTAAAAATGATTCACATTTATGTAGTTTTCATATTTTAATGCTAAGGGTAGATAAGTAATTTTTAATATTTTCCCCTTCAAACTGAACTTTAACTTTAAGAAGGAGGAGAGTTTTGGAGGATTTAGTAAAAATCCCCAATTCTTTCCTCTCATTTTTTTAAACTCACAAACAAAGGAAGAGCTTTCTAAAACCCTCTCTTTTCTTCCCCTCCTAAAACCAACTCCAAAATAAAGCCTGAGAGTTTTGGAGGGAAAGGGAAGGAAGGGGATCCAAGGGGGAGGGGGAGAAGGAAGGGAAGGAAATTGCAGGGTATTCTCTTCCTTTGTTTGGGAGTTAAAAAAATGGTAAGGGAGAAAAATAGAGGGTTAATGAGATATTTTTACCATTTTATCCCATTTTTAAAATTAATATAATTATTACATTTTACAATTCAAATTAAATTTAAAATTTCTAACAAAATTATTTATGTACACAATACTGAAAAAGATCATATTTTCGACTAAATTTCTACGTTGCAAACAATGAAAATTTCATCACAAAACAAAATTATTTTTTCGTGAGAATACTTTTCATCGAAAAGAGACAAAAAATTTTCTGGGATAAAATTTTTCACAAAAATAAATTTTCTATCAAATTTTTAAACAAAATTTAGTTTCCGTCAAAATTTTTTACAGAATTGCTTTTAGTCACAAATTTTGTAGGAAATATTTTTCGTCGAAAATTTTTGCAGAAAATTTTGATGGGAATGTTTTCCGTAAAAAAATTTAACGTAATTGTTTTACGTCGAAACTTTTCGATGGAAATATGTTTCGTCAAAAGTTTGGACGGAAATATTTTCGTTGAAAGTTTTGACGGAATTTAGATTCTATCAATAATTTTGACTGAATTTTTTTTTGTAAGAAATTTATATCACTGATTATGGAAAAATTTGGTTTCGTCTTTAATTTTAACGAAATTTTTTTGACGTATATGATTTTCATCAAATATTTCATCACTATTTTTGACGAAATATTTTTCGTCGATAAATTCTGTCGGTATTTGAAATATCTCGTCATTTATGTAGTTTTCTAATAATGTCACATTTAAAAATGATCCACATTTATGTAGTTTTCACATTTTAATGCTAACGGTAGATAAGTAATTTTTAATATTTTTTCTTTTCAAATCCTGCAAATTGGGAGAACTTTAATTTTAAGAAGAATGAGGGTTTTGGAGGATTTAGTAAAAATTCTCAATTCCTTACCCTCATCTTTTTAAACTCAAACAAAGACAGGACTTTCTAAAACCCTTCTTTTCATTTTCTTCCCCTCCTAAAACCAACTCCAAACAAAGTCTTAGGGAGCATTGCAAGGCCTTAGTTGATGGAATCCACTTGTTTGGAGCTACCTTTATGAAGCGATGGTTGCAAACTAGTTTTTCCAAATTGAAGCTTGACTTGCATTTTCCAATAGACAAATATAACAAGCAGCTTAGCATTGGAAATGTCTCCTCCATTCTTTAAACTAAACTAGCAAGCAAAAAATATTTTGATATTTATGTATGGCATGTAAATATATAAGCTAAAGGTAAAAATATAAGAGTAATATGTGTTATCCTTTAAAGAAAAATATACTAAGAGATTTGATAGGGTTAAAAATATATTTTAACCTTAAATCTAATTTTTTATTTAAATTATGTACTTCATATAAACTATGCATTTCCTACATAATCTCAACGATGATAAACATATGCATATACTTTGCATATTAATCATAATAACATGTCATTTCTCTATGAGAGTACAAAAGAGGGTACTTCTTTATTGATGTTTTGTCTGTGATTCATATTTCTTCATATCAAAGTTATTTTGGATTTAACTAATGGTCATGAGTTCGAGTCTTGAAAATGAAAAAAAATAAAAAAAATTGAAAGAGCTATCACTTTTTTTAATTGGATCTGATAAATGCTCAAATCAGATATAATTCGAAAGATGAATCGGTTGAGAAAATAAAATAAAAAAGTATTTTGGAAACATAAATCAAACATGCCCATATTTCAATGGTTTTAATTTTGTGTTTTAATTCTTAACTTCTAAAATAAAAAAAATAGAAAAATTTATTTTATTATTTATTATACAAAATACTTTTAAAAATAAAAAAATAAAACACAATCAAACCAGCCATTTTAATTTTATTTTATTTTATAAAATAGAAAGTACAAGATTGATTCCTAATTTGGACTTTGGAACAGTGCATACTTTGTACGAAACAGAGTCCCAGTCGACCGACACACGACAAGTTGGTACTCCTACTCTCTATTCCCTACCCATCCAATCAATTAATCAAACGGCGCAAAATGGCCCCATAAACCAATCTATAGTCAGAATTTGATTATTTTGTTTTCAAATTATTATCCCTAAGAATAAAATTTATTAAAATTCTTCATGTATTAAATACTGATATTTTATATGTAAATTTAATGAAAATTATTTATTACCCATAATTATTGCGTATTATAAAGTGTGGCCCCACTTCTCTCTTTTTATCGACTCGGCTCGAAACCCAACGCGCCGTAGCCGGTGGGCGGCGGAGTGTGACCTAAGCTTGTCGTCACGCGCGATCTGCGATCTCTCTCGGTCCACGCGCCTTCTTGTCTTTTTTCATTCTCTTTCTTATTTTCTTCTTTTCAGGTTTTTTTTTTTTAAAAAAAAAAAAATAAAAACAAAAAAACAAAACATTTGAGGGAAATTGTGAGACACTCTTTTCACCTCACCTTTTAATTTTTACCCTAAAAAGTCAACCGCAACCGTTTGTCTATATCTGAAGCTGACACCGGTTCATTCGTTGGACCGGCCGGTTCAGTTCGTGTCCATCAATATCAATCAATAATCACCATCTGCAATGAGTTTCTGTGTTGTCTTACCAGCTTTCAATGTCAAATTTTTTTTTTTTTGTTAAATAAATCTCCAATTTCCAACTTTCCCCAGATATGAAAATTGAAAAAAAGTTTCAAGCTTTAAATATAAAATTTGGTTTTTTATGATGGGTATGGTAAACCCGGATCCGACCCGAACCCGGTTCTGATTTCGAAGGTTGCATGAGAGGGACTTCACATGAGGAACCGTGAGTTGCAAGCCAAAAAGGTTGCAACTTGGGAAGTTAGGCCAATCCATGTGTGAGTAAATCCTGGGGGGAATTTTTTGCTTTTGTTTTTTATGTGAAGCACTGTTAGAAAGTGCCTTGACAACTTGAAAGAGAAAAAAAGAAGGTATTATATTTGATAATGGATACTTAACATTTTGCAATGGGATTTTCATTGGGAAGGTTGAGGCTTTGGGAAATTGGGCAATGCAGGAATGGCCCAATGGTTGAAATGAGAGAGTCAGAGATAGAGAGAAGGAAGGTGGGGTTGGGATGGTGGGGGAGAGAAAGACCTCAGCATGCAGATTGAAGAGATGATTTGATTTGATGTAAAGCCTGTTGTATGGGTTATGTTCTCAAAATCCGAGCATGATGAGTCAAATTCCCATGGCATCAATCTCTCACACCCACCTACCATCACCTTCTCCCTTTGCATCCCTTGTTTCTTTGATAGTGATGGATTGGATGGATGGGATAACTGAGTGGATTCATTCATGTTTAAATTAATCATTTCCTCAATTGAAAATCACCTTGTTTAGCCTGCCAATTAATCCCATAATTACTAGTTCAAAAAAGTTTAGAAAATGGTGAAAAGAAAACATAACACCCCCCTCTCTTATTTTATTTTTGACTTTTAATGGATGTACCATTTTTTCCAGGGCTAATATTTAATGAGGAGAGAAAAGGAAGTCTCAAAAAGTGAGACATTATATCCAATGTCTTAGGTGATTGGCCTTTGAGGGTGTAAAATCAATGAATCAATCTTGGCTATATGTTGTGGTTTTCTGTTTTCACTTTTTTTTTCTCTCAGATGCGAAATACCCACTTTCAGCAACATTTGTTTTGTTCTGAGAATGGTCATTGGTTGCCAATGTGTTATGGTATTAAAAGCTGGTGCATGTGGCATATCACGATACCCTCTTGAGATTAGATTGTGTATACAGCAGTAATAATTCTCTAGTTTTGGTTGTATTCACACTGGTACAAGAGTTTCTGTTTTCTCAGTATTTTCTTTTTCTTTCTATTTTTGATATGTCATGTAAAAACGATGATATTGAATATTTTGTGGACTTTGTAAAAGAAGGTATTTTTCTCTTTCAACAAATAAATTTTCCACTGGTTATGATTATGATAGAACAGTTAAATGTATCAATCAACCCCATTGATATGTCATGCAAATCCTGCTAACTATCATGGTAATGCAGAGTTACTCAGCATTTCTCTTTTGGAATATGAATCTCCAACTCACATGGTTCTAGATTTTTACAGTGAAGAAACAAATTTTTTCTTCAAAGGAAAGAAGCATGATCAGAAAGGCTCAGAGGAAAAAAAAATAAAAAATTTAAACCCAAAAATGATTTTAACAACGGATACCAATAAGGGTGTGTTTGGTACGAGAGAAATTTTTTGGTGACCGGGAATCATGATTAATGGGAGTAGAAATTGAGTTTACTTGGAATCTTACGAAATAGGTGTTTGGTTCGCCAAAATATTACCGGGAATATTGAGTAAAAATTACTGATTCCATATTTGGTTTAGAACGAAATATGACTTGGAATATGAGGTTATTTTACAAAAATAACCCCAAACTATTTTTACTTTTGTAATTGATAGATTGAGTCTAGATTTTTATGTGTATTGGGGTATTTTTGTCTCAAAATTTATTGTTGTGCTTTCCCTTTACTTGGTATTCTGATTGGTATGTCGAATTACCATATTATTTTTGGTAATCTGAATAGTGACTTTTCTTTATAAATCAAATTACCGGTAATCTTTGGATATTCGGGAATCGTAATTTATTCCTTCTACCAAACGTGATAATTACATTTACCAAAGAAGGATTACCGGTAATCCTCTCCAAAAACTTGAAACAAACACCCCTGAAGGCTACCACATGCCTATAATATGATGGGAAAACGAGGTGGGGAAAACTTATGACACTCCTAGCTACAACTTAAAAAAAAAAATGATGATGGTTATATTATATCTCATTTTTACCTCGCTTTCAAAAGGATATTTAATTTCCAAAAAAAAAAGAGATTTATTTGTGTTAAGTATGCCACCAACTGTAGCACTGCATCATTCATCAAAAGGTATCTGCAACTCCCCATATAAACTGTTCAGTTATCATTAATGAAAATAAATAATAGTTTTGTATTATAAGGGATTATTAAAGGAGAATAGAATGCACTCTTCACTTTGGGTTTAAACTGTTTCTGTTTCAGAGGTACCAAAAAACAGAACACAAAAGTACTTATAAACAGAAACAGTGAAGAGGTACGTATAAATAACTTTTTCTGTTTCAGAGGGTACCAAAACTCACAATGATAAAATTAACTTTTTTAAGTGTACCAAATTTTACATAAATAAAAAAGAAAAACTACTCTTATGTTATATGTGATAATTTTCTCTCCTACATATTTTTTGATAACTGTGTTACTTTTGTCTTTTCTTTTCTTCTTATTTTTTAAGTAGTGAAGCTCACAAATTTATCTCTATGACATGAGATAACTTATCTCATTTAAGATAAGATTAATAAAATCCTAAATAAAAAGTGAGGAAGTTGGCGTGTAATAAACACGGTTGGTGTTTCTGATTATATAAAAAAAAAATTGTACTGTGCTGACATAGAAGATATGAAACAGCCTTATCGAAATATATATACAAGGTGAAAATCTCTCCTTGTTATTTTTGCTATTCTTTTTTTCATTTCAAAATTTCTTCTTTCTTCTAGCTTCTCACATACAAAGGCGCCAAAGTAACTCTTCCTCTCATAAAACGACTTTCTGTTCCCTTTTTCTTACAATATTTTTTTTTTTCACTGACAAAGGAATACCTGCACACTTCCTCACGCACGCACGCATACTCAAAGCCAAGCCCACTCCCTCGTACATCACTCTTTCTTTCTCTCTCTAGCTATGTGGATTATGATAAGGACCTTGTCAGAAGAGTAGAGAGAGATATCAGAAAGAGGACAGGGCAGAGAAAACACAGAGATTTTTCCAGCCATATCATAACTTATTATTTCAACTTTTTCCCTTCTGCCAATCCCCATGAAACCCTTATAAACCACACACCCTTCCTTCAACTCAAACCAAACCAAACCAAACCAAACCAAAAACCACAAGAAGCAAAGTGGAAAAGAAGAAAGGTGAAAACCCAACTCATAAAATTCCTTTCACTATTTTGCTTCTTTTCTCCCTTAGCTTTGGTGTTACCATTTCCTATATATATAATGAAAGCCATCAAGTGTTAGAAACCAAGATTCTCTCATTCTGTTTAAATTGAATTCTCCTACTTGAAAACCTCTTTCTGGTCTTCAATTTTCATCTTTGATGGACAGCAGCTACTACAACCATCACAATCACCATCACCACCACCACCTTGACAACAATGATGCTCACTTGCCTCCTGGTTTTCGGTTCCACCCCACGGATGAGGAACTCATCACTTATTACCTTCTCAAGAAGGTTCTAGACAGTACCTTCACTGGAAGAGCCATAGCTGAAGTTGACCTCAACAAGTGTGAACCATGGGAACTCCCTGGTAAACCCTCTCCTTTTTACCTTGCCTCCATGTTCATTTCATTATTGAAGTTAACCGTTGTGTTTTGTTCTTTGCAGAGAAAGCAAAGATGGGTGAGAAAGAGTGGTACTTCTTCAGCTTACGTGATAGAAAGTACCCAACTGGCCTACGTACCAATAGGGCTACAGAAGCTGGTTATTGGAAAGCCACTGGAAAAGATAGAGAGATTTATAGCTCCAAAACTTGCTCCTTAGTTGGCATGAAGAAAACCCTTGTTTTCTACAGAGGAAGGGCTCCAAAAGGTGAAAAGAGTAACTGGGTTATGCATGAGTATCGCCTTGAAGGCAAATTTGCTTACCATTATCTCTCTCGGAATTCCAAGGTCACTCTTTCATTAATTCATCTCTTTTTCTCCACTCTTCTTGAATAGTATTGTTACCTTACTCTTTTCATGTGTACTTTGTTCTGATCATGAGCCACATTTAGACACTTACACTTTACAGTGAAGTAACTTAGCCTTCTATAATTAGGTTTCGCTTATCAATGTTGGTGATTTGTCTCTTTCTTTTTGTTTCCGATTTTTGGGTCTCCATTATGATTTTGTACTTCAGGGTTCATCAATCTTTTGCTCATTAAACTGTTTAACATGTGGCCAACGGTTATTACCTGATGGTGCATGGAAACGTTTCTTAGTTTTGTGATTTGTGAATACATGTGAGAGTGTATGGGAACTATAAACAATGACGCATTAATTTCAACTTGATTACAACAGTGTGTTTATAAAAAAAGTTCCCTGCTATCATTTTTTCCACTACTGTTTCATTTCACATAGGGTTTAACACTTTTATTTAAAGTCATCTTCCATTAACTACCCTTTTTCCGTAGTTCTGCTAAGAAGCAGAAGATTCTAATAGCTTTAGCATTCAGCTTTTGCTAGCAAAAGCACTTTTAAGAACAGTTATACACAACAACACATACTTATTATTCCATTTTCACACTTCTTTTGCAGTTGTTTCTTTCTGACTTACTCTCCTTTTGTTTTTGGGTTTGGGAACACTGACACTTTCAATTTTGGTGTGTTGTGCATGAAGGATGAGTGGGTCATATCTCGTGTGTTTCAAAAGAGCAACACCGGCGGCAGTGGTGGCTCCACCGTGTCTGCCACCACCGGCTCCAAGAAGACAAGAACAAGCACTACCAACTCTGCTTCCACGAGCCTCTGCCCTGAACCAAGTTCTCCATCTTCAGTTTATCTTCCACCTCTGCTTGACTCTTCTCCCTACACAAACACCAACAGAACAACCTTCAACGACCGTCAAAACTGTTCCTACGACAGCACCACCGAAAGGGAGCACGTGTCCTGTTTCTCCACAATATCTGCAGCCAACAATGCAAGCTTCGATCTTTCTCCTCCGCCACAAGCTTTCACTCTCGACCCTTTTGCTCGGTTCCAAAGAAATGTTGGTGTCTCTGCTTTTCCAAGCCTTAGGTCCCTCCAAGACAACCTTCAGCTGCCTTTCTTTTTCTCCCCGGTGGCTCAGCTTCATGGTGGTGGTTCCGGTGATATTCCCGGTTGCGGCGGCGCCGTCGTGAACTGGTCAATGCCGGAGGAGCAAAGGGTGGCTGATGGTGGTTCCGGCATGGCATTGGAATCATCCGAGCTTGATTGCATGTGGGGCTATTAGGATTATTTGACTTTTCCAAGCGTTGACTATTATTAGGATTAGACTTTTATTGTCTTGTATTCTGAAGCAGTGTTTGTTTCCGTTATTGGCTTTGAACTACTCTTTAGTGTTTATTTCTTGGTTGTAGTAATTAATTACTAGGGTGGTGTTGTGTTTTGAACTATGGAAATGTTCGCATTATTCTCTGACGTGTATTGGAATTAAATGCACATTT
Source organism: Gastrolobium bilobum (assembly GCF_033153095.1). Classification (NCBI taxonomy): domain Eukaryota; kingdom Viridiplantae; phylum Streptophyta; class Magnoliopsida; order Fabales; family Fabaceae; genus Gastrolobium; species Gastrolobium bilobum. The sequence goes on along the minus strand of NW_026896862.1, from coordinate 21,072 downwards.
AAGTATCAGAGTTGGATCTTGTTTGCTAGATATGATGCCAACATTTTGGATTGTTGTAATGTGGGAGCTGACAGGGGTAGGGGTTTCTTTTAATGTTTCGATTTGCCTGTGAATGGGACAAACCCATGAGTCTCTTGTGGTGGTTAATCTTATATGGGAACCTTGGCAACAAATTGCTTTAATGGAATCTTGCTTGAAATTGAGTTGTAGGGGGATCTAGCTACATTAGTATGTCACTTCTGTATTAAAATTCTTGATGAACCTGTCTCTTTGTACGTGCATTCGTGTTGCTGAAGATGCAATGAAAATATTTGTCCATGTTAGGTTAGTTTAGTTCAAAAATTACTGAAGATATAAATGTAAGGCAACTCAAAGATATCATTCAAACAGTATCCCAAGTGTTGGAGGCAATGACTTTTTGAGAGAACGGTTTTGATCGTTGATATAAATAAATCTCTTTAATTCATCAATTTTACTCTATTTTTTTAGTCTATGCATTTTAGTCTTAAAAAAATTTCATTGAACAGGTAGTTTACTTAATATAAGACTGATAAAAAAAATTTAGACATATTAGATTTATCATTTTTTAGCTTGTACTCGTGTTTTTTAATTCAATTAATTTAGTGATTTTTGAATCTATACTGAATTTGAATCCAGTATGGATTGCAAAGAGACTGTTTCCTGGATTCGAACCCATGACCTTTCGGTCATGAAGTATTTAGCAAATAATATCTATAAAAATCTTCATTTTTGTTTCATTGATATTTATCCACATTTTTCAATAATAGATGCAAAATCATTTAATACATTATACAATATTTCACTTTCTTTTATGCCAAATTGAACATGTAATTTTTAACCATAAAATTTAATAACATCAAATGATTGCATTTTTATAATATCATAAGAACTACATTTAATCATTTTTAATCAGAGCTAAAAGTTAGAAAGAGTGCATCTTGTAGTCCACGGATTTCAAATACTCTATTTTTTGTTAAATTGCTCTGCAGAGTTGGAATTTGCCAAAACAGACCCCACAAACATACTCGGAGGGCCTAAAAACTTTAAGATGGACTATCCTTATTGCCGAAAACTCAATGTTTCCCAGTTATTAAAATTTGCAGGAAAATGTACCAAAAACTTCATATCATCATATCTTCTTTGTCCGATCTCCATTTATGGCGAGTGACCACTCAAAACGATAATCTCAACGATTAGAACAAAGCTCAGTAGGTTTCACTTCTTGAGACTGGCTGAAATTTTTGGAATCTGGACCAAAAAGTTGCAGTTGCAGTATCTTCAAACTCAGATACTGGAAAATCCTTCTGTCGAATCGCGAAAGTTATTTAAAACATGTGTTCCTCTTGATGAGATCTTTAAATAGACATCTTACTCGCTCAAATCCGACACATGAAGCTAATACTTCAAAATTGTTGGAAGTTATGGGTTTGAGAAAGAAGGGTTTTGAGTTACTTGAAGTATTACACCAAAAGACATTAAGTTTGGAATGCTTAACAGTGTTATCTCAAGCTTAGAGATAATACAAGTTATTGGGCTGGAGCCCATATAGATCCAAATAACCATGCTCTCACTTATTAGGTTTGTATATGAACATATTATTGGACTGTATTATTAATATATGCAGCACCAAGTCCCCGAGTCCTTGCTACATTTACTATTTTTCTTTCAATAATCACATTTAGGGGTGTAAATGAGCTAGACTGACCTACAGGGGTCTATGGCCTAGCCTATATTAGACCAAACTTGGCCTATTACAAATAGTCAAATAGAACGGGCCTTGATTTTTTAAAAAACCTATTTAAAAAGTAGGCCATAAGCTTTTTTTTATACATATCGGGTCTATAAGCCTACAAGTCGGCCTATATCATATTATTTATTTTAAATAAAATAAATAAAATTATTATTTTAATAATTTTGAATAATAAAATAATATTATTTTAGTTATTTTTTTAATTATTGAATGTTTAATAGGCTTAAATAGCCTAACAGGCCAAAATTTTTATTTTTTAAATATAGGGCAGACCATATTTATAATCTGGGTCTATACAGGCTATCAAGCCAGACCTAAAGTTTCTTACAGAGGGCTCATCTATCTAAGTCAACGCTTAGCCTAGCCTAACATATTTACACCTCTAATCACATTACTTCTAAATTAAATGCAATTACTAGGTTTAATATATGGGTTTAAATTATCTTATGTTAAAGAAAAGAACTTTCTTATGCTAGTGAAACATTAAAAGTCGTGCCATTATTTATTTATTTATTTGATATTTTTAAAAATAATAGAACCCACATAATTTATTTCTATAACATGTGATAAGTCATCTTATGCTACATGAGATTACCAAAACCCTTAACATATAGTACAATAATATATAAAATATCAAGCATTGTAGAGTGAAAATGTCAACAAATCAAAGCTGCCACATCAACCAAACTTTCACAAAATTTTCTGTCCTCATGTTTTCATGATGGGGTCAATACCTCATTTTCCATCTCTCTATTCTAGCCACATCAATCGCCTTCCACATTAGTGACTTCTGGCCTTAGCCTTTTACAATACACAGTTTACCGATAATTATATTTGGAGTGGGGATGAAATTTTTTTATTTTTTTTTTATTTTTTTTGCTAAATGGTTGGAACACAGATCGTTATCCTCATTGTCCGTGCTGGAAGTTACTTTTTGGCCTAAAAGGTTGGAGCACAGGTTCATGTTTTTCGCATCATTTTTTTGGTGAAATTGATGTTCCTTTAAAACTGTTGTATACCTCATTCACCAAAAATAAAAATAAAATACTGTTGTGTATATTTTAACAATTTAACTGATATATTGTTGTGGATATAATTCTTGAAAACTTTACTATTCTTTTGCTATATTTTCATTGTTAAATGTCTGTCTGAGCTACAAAATTATTTAAAATATAACAAAAATTTCGAAACTTTCATGACGAAAAAATAATTCATGAGATAGTGGTTGCTCTGATAGGCAAAAAAATTAAGTTATTGCTTTTTTAATAAATAATTACGCAAATGTAATTGTTTTGAAACTAATTACACAAATGTAGCAGCCAAACACGCTCATATGGGGCGTGTTCCAATAGAGAGACACGTTCATGTTGGGCGTGACCTACAAGGGAAACAAGCCCACATGGGGCATAACCAACAGGAGAGAGACACGCCTATGTGGGGCGTGACCTATGAGAGAGGCACGCCCACATGGGGCATGTTCCAGCTGGAGATCATGCCCAACCAGGGTGTGAGTGACCCAACTACAGCCTATTTATACACCTATCCTCTATACACTTATGAGGATGATGATGAGGAAAATATCGCAATGGAGGATCGTCTTCTTGCAGAGGATGCGAGTGCATCGGACAATGACGAAGAATGTGGCAGGTCCGGTACTCAAATTCAGCCATGGCATGATTTGGGGGAGTCTAGTATCGTAGTACATCATGACTCAACATCGAGTCAAGTACCAGAACATCCTGAAGGTATGCTATATGTAACAACTATAAATATTTGCGTAGTGCGATTTTGTTGATGTAATTAATTCCTGTTTATTATTATTATTATTACGTAGTACATGCAGGCGATGAACCCGTTGCTCCTTTTTGGTTTGAAATTCCACATTACACATATATTGATTGGGATCATCTGAGTGAACAAGAATTATGTACCCAGAGTTCGGGTTCAATCCAAGGTCCATGGCAATTGGGGGAAAAGTGGTTTGTTAACCATCAATTTACATCCAAAAAAGAGGCTCAGATGACAATCAAGCGTAACCTCGTGAAAGAGCATCAAGAAGAAATTATGGTGGAGAGCACGCCTATAAAGTTAAGCATGAAATGTTGCACGCACGAGCAAGGTTGCGCATGGAGGATCAGGGTAATTAAACCACCGTATGGTGAAAATTGGAAGGTAACGAAATGGGGTGGGGATCACAACTGGTTGAATGACCATATTTTTCAAGATCATAGACAATTGATTCTGACGTGATTGCATCACTTGTAGTAGGTACATTATTTCAAAGTATTATGCTATATTTAAAAATTGGTTGATATACCTGTAGTTCTGTTAATGTATATATTACAATTTGTTTGTCAGAGATGATAAAAAGGGAACCATCACTGTCAATTGCGCTGGTCCAGGAGAGGATAACTCATTCTTATGGTTTCAAAGTTTCATATAGAAAGACATGGTATGCGAAGCAGAAAGCAATGACAATTTGATGTTCCTTTAAAACTGTTGGATACCTCATTCACCAAAAATAAAAATAAAATACTGTTGTATATTTTAACTGATATATTGTTGTGGATATAATTCTTGAAAACTTTACTATTCTTTTGCTATATTTTCATTGTTAAATGTCTGTCTGAGCTACAAAATTATTTAAAATATAACAAAAATTTCGAAACTTTCATGACGAAAAAATAATTCATGAGATAGTGGTTGCATTGCTCTGATAACCACAACTTATATCTTTCATTTCATAAACCCATATGTCTACAGAACGGAAAATCCAGATGTACTAACGGGTTTCTAATGATTACAAATTTTACTTTTCTCAAATTTTTAAATAATCATATTAGTCATAATACTAATATATTATTTTATTTAATAACTTAAAGAGAGTATTGCGGTAAGGGACTGAGTACAACCTGTATAAAAATAATTCCCAAGAACAATCATACGTCAAATATTTTTCGTGCATATAAAATGCAGATATTTACTAATTTCATATTATATATAATTAGCAATAGTACCATAAAGGATAAAATGCATTCAATTAAGCGGAGCAACACACAAGTCTACGTGTAGTTATAAATAAGTTGTGTTCCTATTTGAACATACTTTATGTTTCTTAAATGTTTAAAGTAGCGAGATTTTCAAGTTTAAAGTTATTTTGTAAATCTATCTTAAAGGGGCCCAATTATGTAATTGTGTTAGCTTTTCATGACGCAATGGAATATTTAAAAGTTACCGATCCAAAGTAGGGTTATATATCTATCTTGAAGCTGAGACAGTCCCAGAAGTTGCTATAGCTGGCTGTTGGTTTTCCACATATGCCAACAGCTCCATCATGTACATGACTCACATTCCCGGAACAAAAATTGAGAGCATGGTGTATGTAACATTTTTAACAGAAAAAAATGTCACATGGGGCGTCCTTCTATGGTGGACCTTGTTGAGAAAGGACCACCTTGTAAAATATTTGTTATAGTAAGTAACGGTAATTTAGAATGTACCCCAGTTTTACCTTTACATGTTAGTCCAACAACTTTATAAAATTTCACATAAGTTCGATCTGTAGCAAAATTTTGAGTAAACCAATTTAACACAACATTAGCCAAAAGGGTTATTCAAGTATATATAGTCAAGGTTTGTCCAAATAAACAATCTGCTGCTTCCTTTTTCTCTTCCTATCCTTATTCTTGTACATATGACAAAACTTGGAGTAGTGGTACCACTTGCTACTTGATCGTAACATCACGTGTTCAAATATGTAAAACAGTCTTTGTGAAAATATAAGAGTAAGATGGTGTAAAATGGACCTTTATTCCTAGCATCGCAAGTAAGGGAACTTATGCCCAGAAATTTGACCTTTTTATCCCTATCCTTGTACTAATTGAATAACAATGACAACTCAAAAAATAAAAATCCTGGATGGATCATTGGATATAGAGGTGTTCATCAACCGATTCAAACCGCAAAAACCAAACCGAAAAACCGATAACCGAATAAATCGAAAACCGACAAAAAATCGCAAATTTTAATTGGATTGGATCGGTTTTTGGATGGATTGATAAAAACCGATCCAATCCAAACCGATCCAATATATTAATTTTCCTCTACTTACTTGGTCATTTCCTCAATCATAGCTCAAAAATTTCTAAACCTAAGACTCATTAACTCATCAACTAATCCCAAGAAAAAATAGTCTTGTCTCATCAACAAAATTTAATCCTTATAGAGCTTCATATCTCATTGCAAAAAAAAAAATAACTATAGTATCGTCTACTGATATTTTTGTATTTCAATATTTGTTTTACAAAACTAATATATACAAAAGATGTTATTTGCACAATAATCATAAAACTAATTTTAGGATATTCAAAAAATCGAAAACCGATCCAATCCAAACCGAAAAAAATTTGGATTGGATCGGATCGGATTTGAAAAAAAATTCAAACCGAATAGATGATTACATGATCAAACCGAAGGGATTGGATCAGATGAGTTTTGCTTCTAAAACCGATCCAATCCAGACCGCGAACACCCCTAATTGGATATCATAAGAGAGAAATTTCACCTCGGCTAGTAGGAAAAAATCTAATATACCTTATCAATAAAAACATAACACATTAGCTAATATGTTTTTTAAAGAGAGAAAAAAAAATAACTTTAATATTATAATTATGTATTCTTTAAAATATATAATATATAATTTCATTTTAAACAAACCTCGTGCCCAATAATCTATGCTATAGTAGTACCGAAGATCTTCTCCCTAACTAGTTCCCCCAAGAGAAATGGTTCTTATTTTTTCGTTACATTTAATGGGTGATGGTACACAGGAATGACCTGAGGAGTCTTGGTTTATTTTCACGTGGGAGTTCTGAGTCTAGGTTTAGACTTGGTGAGTGAGTACTATAGCTATATACCTGTCCTACTTGTGGGAGGGACAAATTTAATGCTCTTCCTGTTAACATCGTAACTTTTTTTTTTTTTTTTAACCTTGTTCTCGCTGAACTTTAGAGCAGGTAGTGCAGGGGACCCGTAAAAGCCAACAATATCAGCAACCTTTCAAGCAAGCAATTCATCCATCCATTCAAACTTCAAAGTTTTACCATGGTCCCTCCCTATTGTCCTATTGTGAAGATTGCAACAGCTTAATTATTGCAAGTGTGGTGATGCATATGATGCCAGCCAATATCATGAAAATGGAAAGTTGCATAAAAAGCCACATCGAGAAAATGGGTGTTTGGCATTGGCATGGCAAAATGATAATCAATGTTGGGAATGAAAAGGTATATACATGTCATTGCCTTAACTTATGATGCCTCTAATTGTGTGATTGTTAGTGATCAGATAGTAAAAATAGGAAAAGGTGAAAAGTAAAAGAGAGGTTAAAAATGGGGTTTAATCAAAAGTGAACATGAAATCAAATTTATTCTATTTTTTTCTTTTTTTTTCTTTTTCACTTTCATCTTCCCAACTAGCTAACTCTACACCTCACACACTCATAGGAAAGAGAAGGGTTTAGATTATAATGCAGTTTGTAGGAAACACATATTTTGGTGTTACAAGGAATTAAATTAAGCTATATACACAGGCGAATGTTATAAAATTATTTGTTTACAAATTCTTACAAATTACACTAAGTATGACTGATCATACTTTAACCAAGAGTGTATGACCGGTTATACTTAGTGTAATTTGTAAAAAAAAATTGTAAACGGATCATTCTCCGTATATATATATATATATATATATATATATATATATATATATAGACAAAAGTATTTCTACAGCGACTTTAGATAAGCTTATTTACAGCTGCCATTTTTAACTATATTCTCCCGTGAGAATATAGTTATAACGTTAAAGTTGCTGTTTTTTTTCTCTCCTCATTTACTTTTCAGAACTTTTTTGCTGACGTGGAGAAAGAGAAAAGAGCAACTTTAACGTTATAACTATATTCTCCCGGGAAAATATAGTTAAAAATGGCAGCTGTAGATAAGCTTATCTAAAGTTGCTGTAGAAATATTTACTCCGTATATATATATATATATATATATATATATATATATATATATATATATATATATATATATATATATATATATACCCTAAAATAGAACACATACTATTATATTCCATTCTCAACGAAGGGTTATTTTAATGTTGAAACACTTCATTGATGCTTAGCTTTCAACTGAGGCACTGGCTTCTTATTTCCCAACAAAAAAAACAAACATCATTCTGAGTTCTAACCATTTACCAGAGTGATGGTGCAGAGCCACTAACAAAGAGCATCATGATGCTATGTACTTAGGTTTAGCCGAGGGAAGGGATGTGATTGGATGCAAAGAGATCATAATGATGGTGATGATGAAATTGGACAGTGGTCTTTAAGGTACATTAAGGTTGAAATGGGGTATGTGATCTGTGCATGATTGGGGTGGCAATGAGTATAGCACCAATTTTGGGGTGTGTTAGTGTGCATTGGTTATGGACAAAGAGCAGGGTTACGCCAGCTGCGTGTGCATGGAAATGGCATGGCACGCGGTGTACCATACTGAAGGCAATCCTTTGGATTTTCTCACAATTATTTAAGGTCTCATAGTCATTATGCTTTCCAATGTTTTGGTCTCCACCTTGTGATGGCTCTGAAATATAAGGCAAAGAATAACAAGCAAGTGCTAAAGGCCAAACACCAAAAGCTTGGGTTTGGAACTTATGCAAAACACAAAGGAATCATGAGCTTGGAAATTCGGGTGGTTTTGTACTTGTGCTTGGACTCTGTTCCTTTTATTATTATTATCATTATCATTATTATTATCATTATTATTATTTGGTTTTGTTTTGTCCTATTTACTTACAACTCACTTTCTTTGAGCTTTTTCCTTTGTTGATGTACTAATAGTTCAATCTCTTTTTTGTTTTCCCCTTCACCCAACCCTTTTTTCCCTTGTGGTGAAGTATGGAACAGGATTTTAATATTTAATATTTATTATGTTGGGAAAATTATTTGTGATTTCAGAACATAAAAAACGACCATATACACGGGAAGATTATAATTATAACCTATTTTCGTTTACAACATCTTACAATAATATCTTAACCGTTGATTTCCATCAATCAACGGTTAAGATTTTCACAAAACAAATTTATTAATAATTATTAATTAACAATAAATGATAACCGTTGATTTCCGATATGGTTGTAAGAGGTTGTAAACGAAAATAAGTTGTAAATATAACCTTCCCCATATATATATATATATATATATATATATATATATATATATATATATATATATATATATATAAGGAAGAATCTGTTTATAAATTTTTTTTACAAATTTTTGCAAACTCCCGGAAATACATAGTTTTCGGGAGTACATAATGTAGTTTGTAAGAATTTGTAAATATTTGTAAATATAACCCTTATATATATATATATATATATATATGGGCAGGATATTCTTACATCGGTGTAAGAGTTAGAAGTCTTACACTCAATCTTGACTATTGATCCACTTGTATCAAATGGCTCACATTACTAAAAAATTTGATTCCTTAGATATAAGTGAGATTAATAGACAAGATTAAAAGTGTAATTTACACTGGTATAAAAAGATCCTGACTCATATATATATATATATATATATATATATATATATATATGAAAAATATTTCTACAATCACTGTAGATTAAATTATCTACAGCTATCCCCTTTTAACTAAGTTTGACTAGTAAGATATAGTTATAACAATAAAGCTGTTTTTTTCTCTCTCCTCAGACATCGTCGACTGACGTGGCGGAGATAGAAAATGCAATTTTTATGTCTTACTAGTCAGACTTAGTAAAAAAAAAGTAACTGTACACAATTTTATCTAAAGTGACTGTAAAAATATTTAACTTATATATATATATATATATATATATATATATATATATATATATATATTCTCTTCTTCACAAAATTAGGAGAGAAAAAGAGAAAATATAGTGAATGCCAAAAAATATAAAAAAATCAATAAATATATACCAAAACATGGTCTTTTCATTCAAAATGACATAAAATTATATTATTTAAAAATAATTTTTTTTTTTCAATTATGTAAATCAAAGTACTCCTGGCACCTATAATGGTTTGTTCTTCTTTCCATACACAAGTTTTCAAAAACTAATTGCTAACTGCTTTTCCAAGTTGTGTGCTCAGTGGGTCCATAAACATTGTCAAATCGGTTATATGGTTGATGTTTCTACTACTTAATTTTGTGTTTTGTAGTTTTTAATGATTCTGATAATAGTATTGTCAATAGGTTCTTTCCATGGTATTTGATCTTTTGAAACTGCTCAAAATAATTGTAAAAAATTAAGTCATATGGAGACATTGCACTGGCAATAATTCTGTCAAAAGCACTTTACAAATCGCAAAAGCACTTCAAACTTTATTGGGTAGTTTTTTTTTTTTATCATTATTATTAGGGTTTTATGTTTATCATGTAACATAATACAACTTCATTTTCCTACACACACATTAAAGAGGTGGGATCCACATGTTTTTCTTTATCTTTCATCATTCTACTTTCTCTCTCCCTTTTGTTGTGTGTGTTGGAAACAAAACTTAAGTTATGTAACATAACATTAATAAAACCCTTATTATTAATATCCAATAAAAACTTTCCTAAAAGTTTGAACTTTGATTTGTAATTTAGTTTGCTTATGATCATATATGTTCTGGGCATGGGATTTGGGCCCAGCCCATTCCCTTAGTCTCACAACAAGGGTGTGGATTCTGTCAAAATTATATGAGAAAAACAAGTATCATATTACAGAAAAGTTTATATCTTATGTTGTTAGACAATGATTGTAGGATCCATTGCTGTTTATTTTTAAAAAAAATAAAAAAAATCACAACTTTCGATGTGTCCGGGAGAAATTTTCTTGTTCCATCAAATATGAGACTAACATTGCCCAAATTATATACACTCTTTGCCTCACTCTCATACACACTCTACCTCATTTTACTATATCTTTGCAGGTGGGATCCATTAGATAACAAATTTAACATCATACTCCTCGCACTAGGGGAATTTTCTTATAAATACCCCTTTTTTCCTTGATTCACATATTCTCTCCATTGTTGCTAGTCTTTCATCTTGCATCCTTAATGACCGAACCAATGTTACACACACCTCCCCCATTACTCGGATTAGTCTAATATTAGTATTAGTCCACGCTAATTTATCTCTGGTTCACCATACAATATTAAGTTCATCATCTTCATTTACGGGTTGACACCTTATTTTTACCAACACTTCATATCAATATGCAATTTAGATAATCTAAGCTAATCAAGAGTTGTCATTTTACTCAATTTTAAAATTGAATTTGACAAGGGATAAAGAAATTAATCTGAGATGAAGTGTAAACCCCTCTTAATATTATAATCGTCCAGATTTACATGAAAGATAAAACACTTAAAATGAAAGAGTTAAGACATTGGCAAGTTCTTTGTGATGATGGCATGGTGAGAGGCATGTGGGCTTGGACTTGGGCTTCAGGAACTCATATTAGGTAGGTTCTGGTCCAGTGTGGCAATAATTTGCTAACAAACTAGAGAGATGTTGGATTTTCTTTCTAGGCTTATTATATGGTGTAGTTTATATATGTTCATCTCTGAAATTTGCAACATGCTTATTTTTATGTTTATAAGGTAAATTCTGTGGCGACTTTATTTTGAAGTTTGTAGCAAGGTCTTCCATGCATCTCAGCTATGGGATCATTCTCCAGATATAATTTCCACCAATTGATAAAGCATCTGTCTATCAGTTTCGTTTTTCCATGCCTTGCCTGTCTTCTTTTTCTTGTATAAAAAGACCAAGCTGAAGAAGAATAACTACGTTGCGTTTTGCACCATTAAAATTAGGGAAATACTACTCTCATTTTACATGAGGTAGTTATCTCATTTTCTCTCACTTCGAAAATCGCACCTCCTCTTTTTACTTTTTCTTTTTTGTTTTTTAATGGTGGGCCCTATTTGGATTCTCTCTATAACATGAGAGAACTACTCCTATGTAACATGAGATTAATATTTTCCTTAAAATTATCAATTTAATTTTAATGCATTGCATTGTTATTATGAAAAAATCATATTATATCACTAAATTATATATTACCATGTTATTAAAAAGGTTTGGCTCATAATTTAAATATATCATAAGACATACTCTTTTAATTATGAGGCAATACATGATTAAATAATAATGTAAAAAAAAAAACCATACAAAAACTTTTAAGTTAAGTTTATAGACAAATTATTTTCTAAATTTGTTTAAAGCGATCCTATTATTTTTTTGGCGTGCAGAATTTAATAATTTCGATATTAGGTATATTCATATCTGTTCTGGCCGGCCCAGTCCGCTGGTCCAGTAAGACTGACCCAATGTCAAGAGTTCATGCCACCTCAGCCCTATTAACCTTGCTATGCTAGCAGTGTACCCCTGCTCCCATGCAGCAAGCTTTCCAACGTAAGACATCAAAATGACTTACATTGGGGAACTTCCTCATCCTCTTTGCCCCTTCAGGCACCCAAAATAGTCTAATGGAGATCATCCCTTCACATAACCCCCTGCACGACAGTTGTTGTCAGCATTGCAGCAGTTGCAAAATGTCTTGCCCCTGCAAGGCCAAGCTATATTGGCTCTTCCCCATAACAGTTGACTTCATCCCTTCCTTCACCCTCACCCTCAAGGGACCTATAAATATCTCCTCAGTCTGCATGGTAAAAGGGAGACATTTAGAACCGTTACGCTGCCAACTTGAAGAGCCCTCAGTAGCCATTTAAAACCACCCCCAATTAACAAACACAACATCTGGGACCATCTTGGGTAGCTTTAGTCTATACCATTGCTGCTAAGTACATCCCTACAGTGATCACAACACCCTTTAGGATTATTTATTGGGCTCTTTCGCCTTTATAACGGTTCAATATCCATATTAGCTATAATATACATCATTTAAGGGAGATTTTTCAAGTTCGTCTTTTAAATGGGCAGTAGAAAAATAATGATTGAAGGATATAATGAATTAAATATGTGAAAAATAATAATGATAGAAAATTAAGTTATGAGAGAGAGAAAATGAAATTGAGGAGAATAAAATTAACAAGAGAATCAAATTGAGGAGTGATCTTGACCAATATTAAACGACATAGAAGGGTGCAGTTCAATAATAAGCTAAAGGCTCAAATGTAAAGATAAGGAAACACATTTACAACAAGTACACACAATCCAAAAAGTAAATAGTTTAGTTTGTAGCGACACATAACTCGTAAGCCTTCTTAGTAGCCAATGACTAAAGGATAAATACGAGATTCCAAATAAACTTATACATCATAGCTCACTAAGATGCATCCCACACACAAGATAAGTTGATAAAGCCACAAGAATTTTTCAATCAAAATGCATATAAGTCATATTGTCATGCTAAAGTGGCATAATAAAGCAATAAGTGATCATGTAAAACTATTTGTCTCATGTATAATATTATGTGTCAGTTGATTTAATTAATAAAAAGGGCATAACGATAACGGACGGTTCAAGGGAGTTTAGAAGTTATTTATGGATAAATAACTAGTGACAGGTTCAGTTATTATAAGAGTTTTTGGTAGTTTTATGAGAACAGTATCTTCAGAGAAACTCTCCTTCATTGTCTGCCCATCATAGTTGTATCCAATCACTGTCAAAGAAGATACAAGTAGGGAAAATGGTCAAGACTCTGAGAAAGGCATTCTATCATCAAAGTTCTTCCGCACTAATGGAGAAAAGTACACTTTTATGTGAAAACCATGAATTCTAAAGATCCTGTATCATGTTCTTGAATGGGCATTGTTGAACATGTATTACGGATTTACTGATGAAATTACTTACATGTGGTATCAGAGCATGTGTTTAAGAATTTTTGTTTTTCCATAAATAATTATGAATGTATTTCTGATTCATGAAAAGTTAGGGTTTTGAAAATAAAAAATATTAAAGGCACTTCTCGATTATGTGAAGTTTTTTACAACCGAGATTAAGTATCATGAAAAGCATTTTCGCGTTCTCGGTTTTTGCATTCATATTTGATTTTGAATTAACGAACCGACTTATACTGAAATTTTGAACGACTTGTATATATATTATTGATTTTCTATGACATACGTTGGAGAACGAGTTTGCTTCTCTTTAATGGACAAATTTACTTTTCAAGTTTGCCTTTTGTTAACCGTGAAGCAAATTGTGAATTGACTTTGTTAATGGACAAAAGGACAAAACGAATGCATGTTGAATGGGTTACAGACCATTAATGAAACATGGGTTACTGGGTTATGCCAAATTGGCGTTGATCCGCGCCAACTTACTGGAATTTTTACGGGAACACCGACGCTAACTAGCGTGGGAATGGTGCCAACCCGCGCCATTTCTCTGGTCCTTTCACTGGAAAAGTAAAAGTGTATCATTGTTATATGTTTATTTCATTTTATGAATTATTGGGAAAACGTGAAAGGACACTGATATACATGAAAATAGGACAGAGTTTTGGAATTAATTATGGTAGATTTGTTAGTTACCAAAGTGGCCAAATCTTGAAGAGTTATTTTAATTCTAAATATTATGAATTTTATTTCAATTAACATGACTGTGATGCTGTGAATAGTATGATATAATTATTCATGTTATGGTATATTGAAGTTCATTATTATAGAACAGTTAAGGATCAACCCAAAGGTTGATTATTTGTTTTATAAAATGAACATGGATGTTGATATTGTTGACATATTTCTTTGCATTTGGACATCCAAAGATGACAAATATTTATGATAGGAGTATGCATCATTGCCAAATTATGTTAACTTTATATAGCATCATTATAGTTAATGTTGTATGTTAATGGATCCCCAAAGGTGAACATTGATATGCATTGAAGTTAGAATATTTGAATATGTGAAGTATGTTAGTATGTGACATGCATGACTCAGCATTAATGTTTTAAATGTTATTCCTCGCAGTACCGGTTGCTACACATTCCATGTTCTCAACTGTTGCAGTTTTTAATGGGCTGAACTTCTCTGAATGGAAAGAGCAAATACAATTTTACCTTGGGGTAATGGAAATGGATATGACTCTTAGAGAAGAAGAACCTGGTGCTATTACTCCTGAAAGCACTGAGGATGAAAGGGACCATTTTAAGAACTGGGAAAGATCCAACAGATTAAGTCTGATGTAAATGAAAATGAGCATTGCAAGCAACATTAAGTCAGCTCTTCCACAAACTGAAAGTGCCATCGAAATGATGAAACTTGTGGAAGAGCGCTCCCAAACCGCTGATAAGTCTCTTGCTGGGACACTTATGAGTACACTGACCACCATGAAGTTTGATGGTTCGCGTACTATGCATGAGCATGTTATTGAAATGACAAGCATTGCGGCAAAATTAAAAGCATTGGGAATGGCTGTGGATGATAACTTCTTGGTGCAGTTCGTATTGAACTCATTACCGTCTGAGTATGGTCCTTTACAAATGAACTATAACACCATGAAAGATAAATGGAATGTGCATGAATTGCACAGTATGCTAGTTCAGGAGGAAACCAGACTTAAGAATCAGGGAGCTCATTCCATCAATTATGTAAAGCATCAAGGAGCTGAAAAGAATAAAGGTAAGAAGCATGAGAAGAAAGGAGGAGGAGGAGGACCCCTTAAAGTTGATGAGGCCTCTTCTTCTAAAATCCACAAAAAGGAAAGTAATGCAAAGATGAGGTGCCATTTCTGTAAGAAGGAAGGGCATTTCAAAAAGGATTGCCTGAAACGTAAGGCTTGGTTCGAAAAGAAAGGTAAGCCTAGTGCTTATGTAAGTTATGAATCAAACCTGGATGAAGTTCCTTATAATACTTGGTGGATTGATTCCGGTTGTACTACTCATGTTTCTAATACAATGCAGGGATTCCTTATGACCCAAACCACAAAGCCAAATGAAAAGTTTGTCCTTATGGGCAATAGAGTGAAAGTTCCGGTGGAAGCTGTTGGGACTTACCGTTTAATTCTCGACAGTGGATTTCATTTGGATTTATGTGAAACTCTTTATGTACCTAGTATATCTAGGAATTTAGTTTCAATCTCCAAACTTGATGTTGCTGGTTACTCTTTTAAATTTGGTAGTGGTAGTTTCAGTTTGTACAAGCACAATCATTTGATTGGTAATGGTACTTTATGTGATGGATTATATAGATTATGTCTTGATAATCTTTATGCTGAAACGTTATGACTCTGCATCATAATGTTGGTACTAAACGTACCTTAATTAATGAATGTTCCGCTTACTTGTGGCACAAACGTTTGGGACCGTTTCCAAAGAAAGGATGAAAAGATTGGTAAATAATGAAATCTTTCCGGATTTAGACTTTACTGATTTAAATGTTTGTGTGGATTGTATTAAAGGAAAACAAACAAAACACACAAAGAAAGGAGCCACAAGGAGCACTCAGCTTCTTGAAATTATACACACTGATGTATGTGGTCCGTTTGATGTTAATGCCTTCAATAAAGAAAAATATTTTATCACTTTCATTGATGATTATTCACGTTATGGTTATGTCTATTTGCTGCATGATAAGTCTCAAGCTGCAAATGCTTTGGAGATTTATATTAATGAAGTTGAAAGGCAATTAGACAGAAAGGTGAAGATTGTCAGGTCTGATAGGGGTGGTGAATATTATGGAAGGTATGATGAAAGTGGACAACATCCGGGCCCATTTGCTAAATTTCTGGAAAAGCGTGGTATTTGTGCTCAATACACAATGCCCGGTACACCGCAACAGAATGGTGTATCAGAAAGGCGTAATAGGACCTTACTGGATATGGTTAGGAGTATGTTAAGTAATTCTTCTTTACCTGTTTCATTGTGGACTTATGCTCTAAAAACTGCCATGTACGTATTGAATAGGGTTCCTAGTAAGTCAGTTCCAAAGACTCCTTTTGAACTTTGGACTGGAAGGAAACCTAGTATAAGACACCTGCATGTTTGGGGTTGTCAGGCAGAGATTAGATACTACAATCCGCAAGAAAAGAAACTGGATGCAAGGACAATCAGTGGTTATTTCATTGGTTATCCAGAAAAATCGAAAGGGTATAGATTTTACTGTCCTTATCATACTACAAGGATTATTGAATCTGGAAATGCAAGGTTCATTGAGAATGGTGAAGTTAGTGGGAGTGAAACACCACGTAAAGTGGATATTCATGAAGTGAGAGTACAAGTTCCATTACCTTGTAGCTCTAGTAAAGTTATTGTTCCTTATGCTATTGAACCAATCAATAATAATGAAGGACAAGTTAATGATCCCACTACCTATGAAGAGATCATTGTTGATGAACCGAATGAACCCATAGTAGAAGAACCACAACAAATAGCATTAAGAAGATCTCAAAGAGAAAGGAGACCTGCTATTTCTAATGATTATGTGGTATATCTACAAGAGTCTGAATTTGACATGGGTATTCAGGATGATCCAGTAACGTTTTCACAAGCCATGAATGGAGAAAATGGTGATAAATGGTTAGATGCTATGAAAGATGAGTTGAAATCTATGGAACAGAATAAGGTCTGGGATCTTGTTGAGTTACCAGAAGGGTGCAAGAGAGTTGGTTGTAAATGGGTCTTTAAGACCAAACGTGACTCTCATGGTAACTTGGAACGTTACAAGGCCAGACTAGTTGCAAAGGGATTCACTCAGAAAGATGGCATTGACTATAAAGAAACTTTTTCACCAGTTTCAAAGAAGGATTCTTTAAGAATTATTATGGCATTGGTGGCTCATTATGATCTAGAGTTACACCAAATGGATGTGAAAACCGCCTTTCTAAATGGAAATTTAGATGAAGATGTGTACATGGACCAACCAATGGGGTTCATAGAAAAGGGTAAGAGCACATGGTGTGCAAACTTAAGAAGTCAATATACGGACTTAAACAAGCTTCACGGCAATGGTACCTTAAGTTTAATGATACCGTTGTTTCCTTTGGATTTAAAGAAAACATCGTTGATCGATGTATATATCTGAAGATCAGTGGGAGCAAGTTAATCTTATTGGTTCTGTATGTTGATGATATTTTGCTTGCAACTAACGATCTTGGTCTTTTAACTGAGACTAAGAAGTTTCTCTCTAGTAACTTTGAAATGAAAGATATGGGTGAGGCAGCTTATGTGATAGGAATAGAAATATTCCGTGATAGATCACAAGGACTGTTAGGTTTGTCTCAGAAAGCATATATTAATAAAGTTCTAGAGAGATTCAGAATGGAAAACTGCTCATCATCTCCAGTTCCAATTCAGAAAGGAGATAAGTTTAGTCTCATGCAATGTCCTAAAAGTGAATTTTTAATGTATGCTCAGACTTGTACGAGACCAGATATTAGCTTTGCAGTTGGGATGTTGGGTAGATACCAAAGTAATCCCGGTATGGATCACTGGAAAGCAGCAAAGAAAGTTCTGAGATATTTGCAAGGAACTAAAGGTCACATGCTTACTTATAGAAGGTCTAGCAACCTTGAAGTTATTGGATACACAGATTCGGATTTTGCAGGATGCGTAGACACAAGAAAATCTACATGTGGTTACCTGTATTTTTTAGCTGAAGGAGCTATATCATGGAAAAGTGCAAAGCAGACTGTAATAGCTGCGTCCACTATGGAAGCTGAATTTGTGGCATGCTTTGAAGCCACGATTCAGGCTAAATGGCTACGGAACTTTATTTCAGGGCTTGGATTGGTCGACAATATTGCAAAGCCGCTGAAAATTTATTGTGATAATTCTGCAGCTGTCTTCTTTTCTAAAAACGACAAATATTCCAAAGGTGCTAAACATATGGAATTAAAGTACTTTGCCGTTAAAGAAGAGGTTCAGAAACAAAGAGTGTCTATAGAGCATATTAGCACCAATCTTATGATAGCTAATCCCTTGACGAAGGGATTACCGCCCAAGACATTTACTGGTCATGTATGCAGAATGGGCATTATGTCAGCTAATGAATGATAAAAATTATAGTTATGTATTAAAGTATTGACACTCTGAGCTCATTGATGAATATATGTTTCTGATATTGTCTTGTTTTTCAATTTATGTATGCATGCAAGTATATGTGATGATATTGAAAATATTTGTGGTCCGTTATGAAGACATTATTGTTGGACATAATGTGTACTTCCTATTAAAGTATCATGTTAGGAAGAAGAGTCAATATAGTAGTACATGGAAGGGACTATGCCGACTTGATAGCATACAACCGCCATGACTCATGTTGATTTTATTTCTAATAATGAATTATGATGACGTCAATGTATGGAACCTTTAGGCTAGTAAATGCGCATTATAGTGAATTTTAATTAAATCATGAAGGGACACCTTATGACATGAGCCAAGTGGGAGAATGTAAAACTATTTGTGTCTCATGTGTAACGTGTGTCAATCGGTTTAATTAAATAATAAAAGAGGCTTTATGGTAATTGACGTTTCGCATTAATGGTAATTGACGTTTTGACGTTTTGCATTATGGTAACGTTTTACATTAATGGTAATTGACGTTTTGACGTTTCGCATTAATGGGAAGTTACAGGGAGTTATTTGAAACTCCGTAACTGGTGACATGGTTCAGTTATATAAAGAGAAAAAATGGTGAGTCTCTGACATTTTTATCTCTCAGAATTCTCTCCTTCATGGTCTGCCCATAAAAGTTGTATCAGGTCCCTGTCATAGACGATACAAGGAAAGCAGAGGGTAAAGACTCTGAGAAACAATCTTCCATCATTAAAGTTCTTCATCAGAGTTCTTCCGCACTAATGGAGAAATGTACGCTCTTATGTGAAAATCATGAATTCTAAAGATCCTGTATCATGTTCTTGAATGATCATTGTTGAACATGTATTAATGAATTACTGATGAATTGCTTACAATTTGTATTCTTCAAAATACAAATATTTGTTTGTTTGGGATTTATAATTATTGTTATTATTAATTTATTATTATTTCTGAATGATGAGTTTCAACTTTATGATACGGGGAATAGAATATCCAACAAATTCTCAATAGCATCATATCTTATAATAATTTTTTTTTGATAGATAATAATTTTCTATTTGGCATAACCCATAAATGTCATAACTCTAGGTTTGGATTCTTTCTGGAGGATTTAAACTTTTTGGGTAAAAAAACTCCTTTTATTAGCAGTTTAAAATTTGCTTCCTGAATTATAACATTTTATGTCGAAATTTTACATATAAGACGACAGTTTTACTTAATCTATACAGAATATATCTTGCAACTTGGAATATTTGGAAACGTCTCTTTTGAATAAGGATTCGCTTTTTCTGCAGTTACTACACATAATTTATCTGCAGTAAGCCCAATACGACGTTGTTTTGGACGAAAATTATAGTGTTTTTGTAATTTTAATTTATTTCAAAGTTATAATAGTTTTTATATTTATAATTTTTTAAAATTTTAAAACTAAAATGATATCATTTTTAGAATAAATACAAATAATTTATCTAGATTAAATGCAGAAACATCTTTTCTTTGAATAAATATAAATTTACACCGCACTTCCGCAATTGCAAGTGAGAGTTTTGTTTGTGCTTATCATAAAAGTTACCTGTCTACACCATTGGATGCGTGCATTTAAAATCTTTTGTTTTTTTTTTTGAGAGTAAAAATCTTTTTTCGTTTCATGTGTGATGTGTGCAACCAATTGTAAATACAAAATTGTATTAAAAAAATACTCAACCAATAAATCATGAATTCATTTTCTTCACGAAGAAATTAACGGATGAAATGTTGTGTTACGTTCATATTTACTGGCCAAATATATATAAGTTTCAAGGATAATATAATATATATAAAAAATATCAACTTACACTGATATAAGAATAAAAAATTATATATTCACATTTTTTTATGTACAATCTTAATTATCTCTCTAAGATGAGTTGCCTCCTGATATTTCCACAAACGTCAACTCTTTTACATTCAATTTTAATTATAGATCTATATATATTTAAAGACTCTAATCTATTAGTTATGTGAATTATTAGATATATACAAGTGACATTAATGCCTAAAATTAAGAGTATAGAAGCAAATTTATTTGTAAAGCATATAAATATATTTACCCATAGTAAATTTAAATTACATTGTGATTTTCCACCATTAAAATTTAAAAATAAATATATCATGATTACCTGTATACACTACACGTAAGTTTCCTTTAAAAAAATTTA